>NW_018239910.1:25928-78442 GCF_001263595.1 Phalaenopsis equestris | reverse complement strand
ATCGAACGAAATTAACGAGCCGAACACGAGCTTCTTAACGAGCCGAACACGAGCTGTTTGCGAACAACGAGCCATTTTGACAGCCCTAGTTCAAAGTGAATGGGCAGAGACTTAAACCTTACCTAGGTAGTGAGAGACCTTTGATAAAAGAGATTTTAATTTTGGGTCATCCTGAGTAAATATCTGGATTCGTTGAACTGAAGACATTGAACTAAGCATTTCTATGGAGGCAACCCAAGTTTGTATTTGTGTTTGTGTTTGTTGTTGTTGTTGTGTTAAGCGTTTGTATTAGAGTGTTTGTATTTGTGTTGTGATTGTTTTTCTATGATTGGATTGTGTAATATGAGGAGGACGAATCCTTAAATTTCTTGTTGTGCCTGAACTCTAGTATGTCTTTTTGTGGTAGAAGCAATTATGTTCTCTACAGCCAAGTTTTGAATCGAGCATATGGATATACAGGAGACATACTAAGTTTAGACATGGGACAGGTCCATCTCAATTCGATAACTTCTCATTCCTAACGCTATTCTTCTATTATTATGGTTTCGTGCCAAGAAATTAGAATGGTTGCTGGATTCTGCTATTGTACAAGTCGAGGTGCATACTTTATCCAACAGAATAGTACTTAGAGATTGGCAAAATATAAGCCAATTAAATAGTTAAGGTGCTATCTGATCCAGAATAAATTCCTTACAAAAATGTGTGAAAACACCCGTCAGTAAATAGAGGGAGATTCCGTTGGAGATTAGGAAATAGAGGATAGAGATGTAATGAGAAAGAGGGTGAGTGACCTTATTAATGTTTAGTTATAGAGTATTATGTGTGATTAAAAACTTGGGGGTACAAATTTTGCAAAATATGTAATGAGGCAAAATTCAACACTCAGTTAAGTAGGATTTTCTGTAGGATTTAAAATTTACATTTGCTTTAAATACTATAGGATTAGTTTATAGGAATTGTAAATCAATCTAAATTTCAGGCTAGGAACTAAATTAGTAGACGAGAACTTTTCTAAGTCTAATACCCTCGGTCCCTATGGGATCGACATTTCAGACTCAAAAATCTAATATTACGGATACGACAGGTGCACTTGCGTGAGCCCCCAGAATGTAGTTGCACTTGGAAGTGGGTATCAAATTTTTAGCGTCGTTGATGGGAAGCGACGGTATATTTAACTTATGAAACTTGGGAACGATTCAAGGAACTTTAGAATCATGTTCTGTTCCATAAAAATTCTTATTAAACGCGGTCACAGATTCGACCCCGCGGCTTGCGTTCCTTCGTGTATATATTACCCTGTTGCCCCTTGTGTCTCGTCTGCCCTAGTTGCCTACCTCTCTCGCGCTTCTCTCCCTCTCACGCGTCTCTCGCGCTTTATGTTGCTTTTCTCCTCCTCCCTCCGATCTCTGGTTGTTGTGTTCTGTAAGAAATTTCTGTTATAATTTTCGATTGAATGGCTTTCTTTATGCAATTTTTGGTTTTTTTATTAGCAATTTGTTGTGAGACGTTTGTGATATTTGCGATTTGGAACTTTCTGATTTGTCATTTGCGATTTGTGATTTGGGATCTAAGTCTGGCAAAAAAAAATGAAATATGTGGAATGGTGTTTGGAGAATGGATGAAAGATTGTGCTTGATTTTGAGAATGGATGAAAGAGTGTGCTTTAATTGTACATAGCAATGTTTGGGTTGCCATGTATGTAATCGATTGAATATGGGATGGCCTCCTATCATTGCCTCCACTGATTATTGAGTGGGATTTTGAAAAATGGATGAAATAGGGTGCTTGATTTGTGCAAAGCATTGCTTCAGGTGGCCTCAAAATTACATACAGTTTTTTTTTATCAAGAATTTGAAAAATGAATGAAAGACAATGCTTAATTTGTAGATACCAACATCTCGGGAGCCCTGTATGTAATTGCCTCAAATGAAAAATATAGGACAGGGTTTTATCATTTCCTTTGATGTTTGAGTGAGAATTTGAAAAATTGATGAAATAGGGTGCTTGATTTGTGCATAGCATTGTTTAGGGTGCTCTGTTAGTAATTGCCTCTATTCAAAATTATATACAGCTTTTATTTTTCTATTTTTTTTGTTTGAGCAAGAATCTAAAAAAAGGATGAAAGATGGTACTTATTTTATCGATAGCAACGTTTCGGTTGCCCTGTATGTAATTGTCTCAAATAAAAAATATGGGATGAGGTGTTTGATTTGTATATAGTATTGTTTCAGCTGCCATATACGTAATTGCCTCAAATGAAAAATATGGGATGGAACTTTATAACTTCCTTTGATGTTTGAGTGAGAATTTGAAAAATGGATGAAAAATAGTGCTTGATTCGTACATAGCATTGTTTCGGGTGCCCCGTATAGAATTTCTTTAATTCAAAATTATGAATTGGATGTTTGAGCGAGAATTTGAAAAATGGATGAAAGATGGCATTTAATTTGTAGATAGCAACATTTCGAGTGTCATGTATGTAATTGCCTCAAATGAAAAAAATGGGATTGGGTTTTATCACTTCCTTTCATGTTTGAGTGAGAATTTAAAAAATGGATGAAATAGGATGCTTGATTTGTAGATGGCAATGTTTTCTTCAAATTACATACAGGGCATCAAAACTAATGATTGGGTTGTGGGTAGTGGTGGTTATGTTGTGGGTTGGGTTGTTGTGGTGCTGTGCCACTGTAGTGTAGTGCCTATGCGATGTGAGTAGAGGTGTGGTTAGATGATTGTGGTTTAGTTGTTGTGGGTTGGGTAGTCATAGTGTTGTGTCATGTGGTGAGGTAGTTGTGGGATGTGTGTGAAGGTGTGGTTGGGAGGGTGTGGTGTGGTGGCCTTAGGCTGGGTGGTTGTGCTATGGGTTGTGGTAGCCGTGTTGTGGATTGTGGTGGCTATGCTGGGGGTTGGGTGGTTTGTAGGGGGGTTGTGTCATGTGGTGTCGTGGCTATGGGATGTGTGTGGTGGTTGTGGTATGGGTGACTGTGGGTCCTGCTGTGTTGTGTGCTTTGGTTGCTGTCAAACAATAATACTTTGCTTTTTCTATGTTAGTAACGTAATAGTTAAAACTAAAAAAGTTAGTTCATCAACCATATGGGATAGAGAAGCCAAACTCATATTTTGCGACCTCTATCTTAAAAAGGTTAAGGGAAATAGGCCCACCACCTATTTAAACTAGGAAGAGCGACAAAATATTATAAAAAAATTCAAGAAAATGACAAGAAGAGAATACAACATGTTGTACTTAAAAACAAGTGGGATCTGTTGAAAAAAAGACTGAAAATTATGGAATAAATTAAAACGGGGATTCACGGGCTTGGGTTGAGATCCAATCAAATGGACTACTAATGCTTCGGAGGAATGATGTGCTGAGAAATTGGAGATAACTAATCACTTAAAGACATTATTTCCATTACTTTCTCTTCCTTAACTGTATGAAGTAATCAACTTGCCCGTACATTGCAGGTTGTGCCAGCCGCCAAGAAATTCAAATTCAGTGGAATTGACCCTGATCTTGAAGAAAATTGGACCGTATGTTCTGTGAGGTTGTGGCAACGGGGACTCATGCCTGGACTCCTAGTGAGCAAGGGTTTGCAAGCATATCACAGAACTTAAATGACGACATGTAACTGGCTCCGGTGAAAGTCCAAGCCCAAACTAAAACGAATTGGAGACCAGATGCAAGTCAAAGGGTCCTAGGGTGGAGAAAAAGAAAGAAAGAGCTACTTTCATCAGAAGTTAAATAACAAAATTGGTGGCTTCATGAACGAGTGATCCTGAGACTTCCAATGCCACCTCCATGACGGGACTAATCGACTTCTGAAGGCAACTCCCGAAGTTTTTTAGGACATGTCTTTATACTTTAACTCCTTGAAGTTGCTGGAAGACCCGACCCGTAGACAAATCTTCATGAAGATGGCCGCTAACCGTAGGGTCAATTATTTACGCTTTTTTTTTGCAGCAAGGTTGATTGATTTTGTGTTGTAACCGTTGAAATATTTGTATTTATTTTCCTGTAGTTTGATCGAATATTTGATTTGGATGTTTTTCTTTCTCGTACGATCAATCTATATGTTTTTCTGTATTTATGTCTTCTTTGTACGGCTTTTTAATTTGTTTTTCGATATTTTCAACATTGTTTCATTGACATGTAATACATGAACAAAGCACTTCTTTGGCTTGGATTGACAAAGAGAGAGGCGCGAAAGGAAAATTGTGATAGTAGTTTGTATGTTGTATGAATAATACAACTCATAGTTGAATGAACTCCCCATGTGACATTTTTTTTATTTTGGTGATAAATTGGTTAGGAGCTATTATAATGATACCCTACAAGATTCAGCAACATGTTTCAAATGACAGTCTATATATATGGATCTGCTTGATAAATTACATAGGAACCATGGACTTCATAGTTTCTCAAGAATGATAACTAGAGAGGTGTTAGCAATAATCCTCTACATCTTATCACAAAATAAATCAATGAGAGGAGTGATGGAGTGATTTCAACATTCATCGGAGACAATCAGTAGATATTTCTCAGTGGGATTAAAGGCTCTTGTTAGTTTGTTGACACAGATTATTATGTAGGAGGATCCAACATTCGGGAGGACTCCAACAAAGATTATAAATAACCTGCGGTATATGTCATTCTTCAAGTAAAAAAAATTTTTTACTCCTTATATTCAAAAGACAAAATGAGTTGCGTAGTTAATACAACTTAATTTAATTTGTCAGAACTATATTGGAGTTGCTGATGGAACCCATGTGGACACACCTGTATCCAATAATGAAAAGGACGCATTCATTGGGCGGTGTGATTCTTCAGCACAAAATGTAATGTTATATGTGATTTCAATATGTGCTTCACTTTTATTATGGCTGCTTGGAAGGCAGTGCATATGACAGTCGTATATTCACTTTTGCGACAAGAAATTGAATGCTAACTTCCCTTACCCACCTCCAGGTTTGTTCAATTATTAATAATATTCAGATATTTTTTAAGTTCATTACTAATAAATATACTTGGAACATATAAATATTATTTAGTTGATATTGGATATCCCTTATAAAGAGGGTGTCTGAAGTCATTTTAAGATACAAAATATCACATCTCTGATTTTGAAAGATCAAGCCGTGTTGCCCCGGGCCAGAAAGAAATGTTTAACATGAGAAACTCCTTAAGCGGTGTAATTGAAAGAACATTTGGAGTGTAGAAGAGAAAATGGATCATACTACGTGATATGCCGACAAATCTATTCCCGAAGTTGTTGCAGATTATAGTAGCTACAATGTCTCTCCACAACTATATTTGACGGCATCATTCTCGAACTGATGTAGACTTCAGCATGGCTAACGATAATCATTTGCATGTCCCGCCTGAAGCATTTGAATATCATATAGGACAATCAATATCACAGCAAGAAGTAAAATCACAAGAAGGATACACCCATGATGGAGAACGCAACCAAGAACCCTTCTTTTACAAGGTTCGATATTTTCTTGTAATGACAGATTCATTAGTTAGTGTTTTGAATTTTTTGAGACCTCGCGCCTACTCAAAAATGTAATTAATCACTTCATCTATCAATTTCTGTTATTTTATTATAAACACATTTATTTGCATTCCCTGTACATTTGATTATCATTGTTCGAATTTTCTCATGCATTTGTAAATGTTTTTTTTTCCTTCTTTCCTTTCTTTTGTTTTTCTTTTGGTGCGTTTGAAAGGTCTATGATAAGACTTTAGACCTTATGGGTTCTTCTGGATGACCTAATTGTTGGTATTGGTTCTTGTCACATGTGAAATCCTATTGAAGGCAACCAAGTTCCTCTCCTTTTTTTTTTAGCGATACGGCTTTTGAGCTTCTTCTGTATGACATTTTTTTTGTGTAAGCATTTGTGACACATACGAGTTTGGTATTACGTGGGTTAAAGACAACCAAGAACTTTTTTTATAAGGTTTGTTGTCTTCTTGTAGTGACAGATTCGTTGATTGGTATACTGAGTCCTCTGAGACCTCTTCTTTACACAAAACTGTATTTGATTACTTCTTTTATCAATTTATGCTGGTACTATAACTAATGGATTGTCTTTTGAAGCATTCAGGAAAGATGAGTTCAAGGATTTCAGGGCCCTCCCGATGAGTGTTATGCCATTGCGAATTATAAATTTTCCTGCTCACGTCATGTCAGGCACATAGCTGCGGGAGACAGTTTTACAGGTGCCCGCAAAAAACCACAGACAAGTGTGACTTCTTCTAGTGGGCAAACAAGCAGACAGATTCCATTGCCGAGAGTGATCGGGAATGGATAGTATCACTAGAGGGCGGCCTAGTTCATGACATACATCGTCTCCATTTTAAAAATAATATTATCATATTATTAAATGTTATTTTAATAGTTTTTTTCTTTATTTTAGTAAAGATGAAATTCACTGTAAGTGAGATGTATATCTTATTTTTTTCACTATTTTGAAGTGGGTTTTTGCTTCTAATGTATCAAATATATTGCTATAATAGTTTTGTTGCAAACAGTATTACTACACGGGCAGAATAGTCATTTGTCCAGAAAGAGCTGTGTTGTAGCTATTTTCAAACAACAATAAACAAACAACTAGCCAGTTTATTCGCACCAGCTTCTGTACAGCAGTTTTCTGCGGTCGTTGCTGCGCAACAGCTTATTAATAAGTTGTAGCTACCCCAAACAGACCCTTCAAGTGATCTACAATAAGTTTGGAGATTATGCCAATTGAAATATGAAAATGAATACACTAATATGTTGTTGTCATGCCAAACAAGACATACTGCAGCATGTTAAGTATCACGTCATGTTGTGGAACATTGATAAAAACAGATGAGAAATTAAATGATATGGGATCAAGATGTCATATGATGGCTCTTATTAGCCAAACTAGAGAACTTTAACCAAGTGCTAGCGATGTGGCTCATCCATGAGCAATTCATGCATGTTGCTTGTAATAGCAATCAGAGAGGCTTGGAGACAGAGTGAAGCACCATAGCAATAGAAGCTCGATGGAGCAAGTGAAGGTCAAGTTAGAGAGGTGGAGGTTTTAGAGCTAGGCGCCCTAAAGATGTCGTTAAAAAAGGGGCAACTTTTTAGTCCTTGGAGTGTATATATAGGAACTTGTGAGGTGGTGAAAACTATAGGGGCTTTCAAGCTATGGCAATGGCTTAGCCACTAGTTAAGTATGAGCAAGTTTGAAAAGTTCAAAGATGGTTAGGGTGGTGCTCGAGCAACTTTCAGGTGCAATATATCTAGGAATATGCACCAAGAAGAGTGGAGGTGATGATAGTTGCAATAACAATAGTTCGGGTTCATCATTGGGTGAAAAGTAAGGGAAGTAGTGGTGAAATCAAGTCTAAAAGTTTAAACAAAATGCCACAAAAAGGAAATTTTGATAAATTAGGTGAATTCAATTGTTAATTAATTAAATTATTAATAACTTTATTTAGGTTGATTAACCTAAGTGGGTTTTATCTATGAGTTCAACAGATGCACTTTATCAAGTCATTTTGATCAACATCATTAAAGATGACCTAATTTTTTGGAGTAGATTTAGGAAAATTAAGATATTACAAGAATAATTAATTAAAATCTTCCAAAAGTAATAGAAAAATTTATAACTCAAGAAATTGTAATGTAAAATTGAATTAGGCGCATCTTCGGATAAAATGTTTTAGCATCTGCGATGTCAAACATTTAGAACAGAGCCATCACACTCAAAAAGACAAACAGGATCTACAATGCTATAAAAGAAAGATGAGAACGTAAAATGAGGAGACCCAAAAGAGCTATTACCAGTGATGGGCAGATAGAAGTGAAAAGGGAGCCCATGGAATAAACAATACAATCCACAGTACTCAACTGCTCCAGAACACTCGAGTTAACTTCAGGAAAGATCTGCAAATAAGATACAATGGGATAACTATCATGGAAAATGTCCTAGAAGAAAAATGAACTCGAAATAGCAAAGAGAGAAAATCAAATGCTGAAAAAGTTGCAGGTAATAAGCAAAAATAATCAAAATTACATAATGCCTAAATGTTATTAGGAAACTTTGCACAAAGAGGCCTTTAAAAATAACAACTCTAGTTTAGCTTGTGCAATTTTTTTGTTCTCTCTTTAACTGGCAGCATGAAAAGCTTTCTTACCTTACATCATTATTTCTGAAGCAATTCCTTTCGTTAATGGTGCGCACACACACACACCACCCGCCCCCACCCCCCCCACCCCCCTCTCCCCGCCTCCCCGTTTTACTCATAAAAAGATGATCCATCTTTAAGGAATTACTATTATTAACAAAATTGGATTTTATTGTATAGAAAAAGCACCTTGCCCAAGTAGCAAAAATATTACAAGATGATAAAACAAATATTTTGGTGCTTTTGATAGGTACAAAAATGAAATTTATTGCTTCTAGACCAAAAAATATGCATTTGTAGACAGTATGAAGGTCTCACATACTTACAATCTTTATATATTTAATTTACCAGTTTTTGTAGCTTTCAATTTTTATTTTTAAAAATATTCCAAAACTTCAAAAGATAACTATGAGAATAGCCACACATTAAATTGAAGCTTAAACAAGCTCTCAAACATAGTTTCATTTACCTCTAATCTTTCATTGGAGCATAGCCAAAGTAAAATGTTAAAAGCATCATAAAGAATAAAAGCAATTATTTTTTTGGAAAAAAAAATTAGGCGTATCTTCGAAAAGGAACACTGACCAACCTCATGCAACAAGTTACTACCCTCACTTGACAAATAAAATACTCTCTTGATTCTTGAAGGTAGTGCTATAATTGAAGAGCAATCCTGTCAACCAAGAATCATCATAAATTTCAAACAAAAGAAATGGAAATAAATGACCAATATGAAGAAAATTAATAAAAGAAGAAAATAAAGAAAAATTAAAAAATTGTAAAGGGAAAGTTTAACTAACAAAAAAATAATAATTATGTTAAATATTTTTAACAGCACAAAACTCAGTCAATAAAAATAAAACAAATACTCTAATCTCATGGGACAATTCTCTAAGCATTTAAAGATCAATGGCACAGCATATACAAATGACTGCAAGCTATTGGAGTTGCATGTTTACATTTTTTTCCTTTTTTTTTTTTTTTTTGGTAATAAGTTGTTTCTATCTTGGTTATCAAAAAACTATCACACAAAATTATGCTACATATAAGAAATAACAACAACAACAACAAAGCCTGAATCCCACTACGTGGGGTCGGTACATGAATCCTTTTTCTCCATTGCGTCCTATTTAGTGTCATATCTTCATTTAGTTCTAATAAATTAAGATCATTTTTTATACAATAAGCCCAAGTTTTCCTAAGTCTACCTCTGCCTTTCTTAACATAAATCGAATCCAAAACATCTACTCTCCTAATCGAATCATCAAATGGTCGACGTTTAATGTGACCAAACCATCTAAGACGATTTCTCTAATTTTGTCTGTCACAGGAGCTACACCAACCCTATCACGGATATATTCATTTCGCATTTTGTCTCTAAGTGTTAAGCCACTCATCCACCTAATCATTCTCATCTCGGCAACACTTAATATTATGCTTCTCTTTTAAAGGCCAACATTTAGCGCCTTAGAGCATTGCAGGTCTCACCACCGTCTTATAAAATTTTCCTTTCAATTTAAGTGGTACTTATTTCTATCACACATAAGGCCCGAAGCATTCCTCCACTTCAACCAACCAACTTGAATTCTACTATTAACATCCCCATCTATATCACCATCGCTTTGAACAACAGACCCGAGATATCTATATCATTCACAACTTTTAATAATTTGATCACCTAAAGTTACACTTCTGTCACTAGAGCTACTACTACTAAAATCACATTTCATGTATTTTGTTTTAGTTCTACTCAAATGAAGGCCTTTAGACTCCAATGTAGACCTACATAATTCAATTTTTTTCCTGGGATTTTTCTCTCGTCTTATCCACGAGAAGGATATCATCAGCAAAAAGCATACACCAAGGTACATCCTCCTGTAAATGTCCAAAAAGACCATCCATAACTAAAGAAAAAAGATATGGGCTTAAAATTGATCCCTGTTGTAATCCAATAGAAATAGGAAAATATTTGGTCAATCCTCCTGTTCGAGCACAAGTAACAACTCTAGTATATGAATATTTAATGACTTGAATATAGTTCATATCAACACCTTTCTTCTCAAGAACTCTCCAAAGGATATCTCTTGAAATCTTATCCTAAGTTTTTTCTAAATCAATAAAAATTAAATGTAGATTCTCCTTATTATCTCTGAACTTCTCCATCAAACCTCTCAATAAATGTATAGCTTCCATAGTTGACCTGCTCGGCATAAATCCAAATTGACTATGAGAAATCGTTGTACGTCTTAACCTATGTCAATTACCCCCTCCCATAATTTTAAAGTATGACACATCAACTTAATTCTTCTATAATTTGCACACTTATGTGTATCTCCTTTATTCTTAAAAATGGGGACCAAAATACTCTTCCTCCACTCCTCAGGCATCTTTTAGGTTTTAAAATAATATTAAAGAGTATAGTAAGCCAGGAAACTTCTGGGTGTCTTAAATATTTCCATACTTCAATTGGAATATCATCAGGTCTTACAAACTTTCCACCCTTGGTTTTCTTTAAAGCCTCATCTACTTCTTTTTTTACTAATGCGACGATAAAAATGAAACATTTTATTATTATTAACGATATTAATATCACTAAGGTCGATCATATTTTCAAAAACTTCATTAAAAAGTTTATCAAAATAACTCACCCACCTATGTTGAATATCTTCTTCTAAGAAAAACACGTTTTGATTTTCATCTTTAATATACTTTACTTGAGTTAAATCTTTACTTTTCTTTTCTTTTTGTTTGGCTAGTTTACATATATTTTTCACTCTCCTTAGTATCTAATCTATTATAAAGATCATTAGAAGCAAAATTTTTAGCGTCACAGATTGTTCTTTTAGACTCCCTGCGGGCTGCATATAAGAAATACCAAAAAAAAATCCAGCTCCATGCATGTGCCCATCCACAACTCCACAAAAAAAAACAAAACTTCAATATCAATCCGTTCATCTCGTTGACTGTAGAAATGAATTTAGTTTGTACGCCACAAATTTTAATTGTTACATGCATAGAAGAATCGTTTGAAGCTGTGATGTTAGTTTTGTTAGTGAATTGTCAGTTTTATGTGTTATGTACTGTAATGTCTGTTATGTAAACATTTTATAGCTCAACTTATAGCTGCATTATTGTTTGTCTAAAAGACATCCTGAAGCAAGATAAGTTTCAACTATATCTTACCACCACTAAAACATTTAATTTATCAGTGTTAAAATGATAAGAGTCCCTCAAGCTTAGAGTTCTTGAATTTATAAAAAATTTTCGAGCATCAATTGAATGCTTCAGGAGTAGGATGTGGTAGTTTAGTAAGTCTAGAAAATCATCTCGTAGCCTAATTCAATGAGAAGATCAATGATACCAACCAAAAGTACTTCACTTGTGATGAAAAATATTATATTATGATACACATATTATGATAATAGCACCACCTTCTTCACCAATAATTTATCTAATAATGTTGAATACATAATATGTAAAATGGGTTGCATTTATGCCAAAAATATTCTTTTGTTCTAATAATGTTTTCTTGGGTTCATAATGTTATATGTAGAGCATGATTGTGGAAAGTTGAGATGCCCCAGTGTTTGGAGCGGTGCCTCGGTGTTTAGAGTGGCGCTCAGGAGCCAGTGGGGGCGTCTAAGAACCCAACAACATGCTTCTGGAACATAAAGCAAGGAATTGCGGTGGGGGGGGGGGGGGCACACAGCCTTACCCGGACCAATTCTGAACCCGAGCACCTAAAAACCTGCTCATGCGTGGCACCAAAGTGCCAACAACTATTTCAGAACTTCGAGACTTTAAGTCTTTGGCTTCTCTACAAAACTTTGTGCTTGTCTGCACACATCGAAGGGTTGGATTTCGAAGTTCTTTTGTGTGAGAAAGAAGATGAGTGTTCTTGAGTTCCAAAATATTGAGAAGCTTAATTATGGTGTAATTTGTACAAGTTTCCTTATTTTTCACAGTGAATTTCTTAGTGTAGTGTAATTCCGTGATTTTTTCCTGTTTTTAGATTTTTTTTCACGTAAAATCTGTGTTTTTTGTGTTTTCTGTAATTTCTCCGTTTGTGCGCTTATGCTTAGAGTTTTGTTTCGGATTTCTCAAATCTATTTTCGTGTTATATATCTCACTGCATAACAAGTGGGATCGCAAGAGATTTTCTGAAGATATTTGTTTCGAATGGGAGCGATGGTCGACGAAGTAAGATACAATATAGAGAAATTTAATGGTTCGAAATTTTATTTCTGAAAAATATAAATTGATGATGTATTGTATCAAAAGAGAATGTATTTGCCACTAGATAGAATCACCAAAAAGCCGGAATCAATGATTTTAGAAGAATGAAAAGTTTTTGATCGATAGCACAAGGTTTTATCCGACGTTCACTATCCTTGCTTGTTGCTCTCTACCTTACAACAAAGAAGATCCAGCTCACTCTTTGCAACATTTTCTGAGCGTTGAATGCCGACTTTTAATTCCAATAATTTGTCCCGCAGTGAATCAACTTGAGATTGGAAAATCTCCAAGTCCTGCTTCCAAAAAATCTCCTCCCTGTGCCTGCAAAAAATCTCCTCCCAAAGTGCCAACAACTATTTTCGGAACTTCGAGAACTGCTCTGATTCCTGTGTTCTCTGCGCTCACCCTCCTCCAGTGTTTTTTCTTCTCTAAAGGTTTGTCCTAGAGGATGACTTCGGACAAATCATATGCAGCTGCTCTTGTCGATGTCCACGCCTCAGGCACACCAAAATCATCGTCTTTCCCTCCTTCGTTTGAGTGGGCAGAGGACGTCAAGAAACCCGGTAGAAAGAATGGGAAATCCGTCACAAATGGGAAGCCTGTCATATTTTTTACAGAAGCTGAAGGTATTCAACTTGCTTCCTCCTGTCATCTGAATTTGGTTGGGAAATTTCTATATAGACATCCCAAAATGGAGCTCATTCGCAAAGAATTTGAACTTATGCACCTTGTTAGAGAATGGAAAATTGAATTATTAGATGGGAGACACGTTCTTATTCAAATTAGTAATGAAGAAGATTACATGCGTTTATTTGCTAAAAGAATAATATGGATTGATAACAGAGCAATGAAGATTCTGAAATGGCCTACGGATTTTGACCCACAGACGGAACTGCCAATCATTTCGATTTGGATACGTCTCCCTGGTCTGAAATTTCATTATTTTTCTCAAAAAGTATTGTACTCTATTGCCTCAGCTTAAGGGAAGCCACTCAAGACGGACATTCCTACTTTTAATTTGTCTCGTCCTTCTGAAGTTAGAATACTTGTTGAAAGAGACATCACTTCACTTGCATCTGAGGAAATCTGGTTAGGCACACAATACCAGGGATATTGGCAGAAGGTAGAGATTGAATATTTTCCATCGTATTGTTCGAACTGTCGTATGTTCGGACACTCCAGTTCTCAACGTCACCATCTACACTCCCAACTCAGACCAAAAAAGCAAACTGTTTCGCTAGAGGTTGTGATTCTATCTCCTCTTGATCAGACAGGCAATTTGACAACTATTCAATCCCCAGTTGTAGAACCCTCGTCTTTGGAACCTCTTATCGTGGGGGAGAGGGAGTTTCTTCAGACCCAGCCTGTCCTAGAACCTATCACTGATAAGACAGGTGAAAATATTTCTACTGCTTCACAACCGCATCATCAGGTCCAAAAATATGTTAATATTACTCAGGCTCATAGGGATCAAGACGTGCAACGACCTACACCTATCCGACCACCTTTAGAAACTACTGATCAGATGAGTCAATCATCGGATGAGGAATGTCAAGCCTACACATCTATAAAGAAGAAGAGGAATGAAAATCTACTTGAGCTCAGGAATCTAATGGATGATATTTTGGTTACTACGGGCAATGGTACACACCTTACTAATTTGTTAGCCGGCTCACTTCCGAGAACTAGAGGGAGGAAAACTAAAGTGGAACGTCCCTAGCACTTTTGTGCCCTTTTCTATTTGGTTTTTTACATTTTTGTATCTTTGCTTTATCTGGATTTAATGTGTGTTGTATTGTATGAGTTGGGCTTTCTTTTAGGTCCTCTCATACAACTTTTTTGTATCTTTTTCGTATTAAAACAAAGAAAATCTACTTACAACTTTTTTGTATCTTTTTCGTATTAATATATTTGCCCTCGGCCTTTATCTGTGCCCTTTTATTTATCTTTTTTATTTTTATTTTTTTTTAGAAAGCCTAAAGGTTAATATATTAAATAGAAAGTAGGATACAGATAGATTGTGTGGGAGGGCCCAAATATGGCACCCCACTCACACTATAACTACCACATCAAATGGTTTCAAAAAGAGAAAATGCAGAAAAATACATAAGAGACCTAAAGAAAAAATCAAAAAGTACTAAAATACGGAGTATCAGGTAGCTAGAAAGCGACCCAATTTTCCATTGTCTCTGTCTGTAGTTCTAGGGAAGAAGCCAGCTTAATAAATTGGTAAGATGAGTGTCATTGCCAGTAGTAACCAATATATCATCCAATAAATTCCAATAAATCATCCAATAAATTCCCAAGCTCGAGTCGGCCTCCATTTTTCTTCTTCTTCCTGGGATAGACCTGACATTCCTCATCCGAATATTGGCTCACCTGACCAATGAATTGATCTAAAGTGCGTCGGACATGTCGGACATTGACATTTGTAGGTTGTTGAACATTAGAAGCAACTACTTGTTGTACCAGCTGATCTTTTATCGGATCGAAGGAGCACTCTCGTGTGTCTTGACGAATAAGTGGATCTTCTTCAATAACTGTGAGTAGTATAAGCGCGTTTGTATCTGTACCTATAGTATAGTGTTTTCCATCTAGAACTGGGGTGTTGCAAAGAGGATCGGGTTGCACCTTCTCAACAGGGATGGTAGGTGACTGATCTTTAGCGAAATTCGGTCTTAGATGAGGATGCAAGTGATAGTAAATAGTATAACTGTGACCAAACATACTACAATGAGAGAAATAAGGAAGATGTAGTTCTATTTCAACCTTTTGTCAATATCAATTATGAGTGGTATCAATCTATACCTCATCCGGAGCTAGTTGAGTGATCTCTCTCAACTAACACACAAGCCATAGAGGGTCTGGTGACAGCAAGCGTATGATTATCAACCTTAAGTGGCTTACCGTAAGCAGTTGATAAATAGTAGAGAATTTTCAAATTAAACAGATGTAATTTTAACCTCGAAAACTTTATCCAAATAGAAATGATAGGAGACTCCACTTTTGGATCAAAATCGATAGTCCACTTGAGAATTTTCATAAAACGGTTGTCGATCTTGATAACTTTTCGAGAAAAAATGCGAGTGTGATTGGCAACGTGAAATAACTGAAAAAGTATATGTCGACCGTCGTCAAGTAAGCCAATATTCTAACTGCACAATAACTTCATAGCATCAAACTTTTTCCAAATGATCTCCATTTTTGGGTGACCATAAAAGAATTTTCCCACTAAAGCAAAACGCCAAGAGGACGCGAGAGTACTAATTTCAACCTCAATGAGAATAAGAGCAGGTTTCCCATTTTTTTTAAATTTTTTAATGAAAGTAAGATCACCACCACCTTCAAGAGTGTCGTGGAAAGAATGAGAAACATTGCAGGACTTGCCAATAAACCAAACTCTGAACTTAAAAGACAAGCACGAGTAGAAATATGACAGTCGTCGGCAAGTGCATTGGCATAGGAACGCATCATCGAGGTCATCACCAGAACAACCAGACAGCTGCTAGAACAAGGAGAGCAGAGGAAAATTCTGTCGTGCAGGGCAACAGGAACTCTTCAAGTACGGGAGACCTTCTGTCGGGCAGAGCTACAAAGGCGATTCTGTCAGGAGAGGAGGGCAAGGCCAAGGCATCGTCGAGGAAGAACCTTCTGTCGGGCAAAAGGCGAGCAAACAAGCGTGTCTTCTATTAGGGGCGAAGACGACGTCGTCGTCTACAAGCACTGCGAGACAAAACATCTGTCGGAGGCGCGCCGTCGGCTAGGCTGTGCGAACAGAGAAGACGTCATTGTCAGGCTGGAAAGACAACTCGAGCTTACGAATTCGTGAAAACGTCGTCGTGGTAGACAACGGAGATGTGAGTTCGATAGTTTCACCACGGGAATCACCCACACACACACACACAGATATATATATATATATATTTAAAAGCCCAAGGGCTAAATCTATTAAAATAGGAAAGATACATAAAAGTTGTATGAGAGGACCCAATAAAGACACCCTACCCATACGATACAACACACACAAACACCCCAAAAGAGAAAAGATACAGGGAAACCCCAAAAAAAGGTACCAAAATCGCAGAAAAGAGTAGCTAGTGACGGGCCAGTTTAGTCTTGTCTCTACCTCTAGTTCTAGGGTGAGATCCAGATAACAAATTGTTGAGTGCCGAGCCATTTCCGGAAGTAACCAAAGTATCATACATTAGGTTCTCAAGCTGAACAAGCTGAAGTTTGCCTCTATTCTTCTTCCTCCTTGAATAGACCTGTCATTCCTCCTCCGAAGACTGACTCATCTGATCATCGTGTTGGTAAACAGAACATCGGGCAGATAAAAGCTTATGAGCACCGGAAGAAGGATTGTCAACTGTTGCAACGACTGTAGGTTCAAGTGTGTGTGAAACATGAAATGTCACCTTTTCACATAATGCTTCCTGCAGCTGAGGAGGGTTTGAAAGTGTAGGTTGCTCAGCAGGGTCATCCAGCTTCTCATCGATCGCAGAATAGTATTTTCAGAGGAAGGATCCACAGGGGCGATTAACTCAGGCACCATAACCTGTTCTGTGGTAGTTTTCTCTTCAGTGGAACAGATATATCCAAAACAGTGGGGTCAGATCTATTCTTATTCGCTTGATCTTTAGATTTCAAATTAGGATGAAGCTTATAGCATTTATCAAGATTGTGCCCAAACATCACACAATGAGAACAATGAGTGTGTGTGTGTGTAAAGCGACATATATGTAAAAATTAATATGTAGGTGTTGGTTATGTAAATACATAAAAATTGGTCAATATGTATATAAACTTTTTTTTAATTTTACATTAAAATAAATTTTTTTTAATTTTAGTCAAAAAATACTTTAAAAAACTTTTAATTCATTAATTTAAGACAGTGTGTCTTATGCAAGTCCTTCGCGTCTTCTTTTTTTAATAGTATTTAAATTAGACACTTCTATGTTGTGTCGGAGTTGTGTCCGTGTTTAACTCTGCACGGCTCCTTATATAAGAATATTTATGCATCATAGATACTAAATTATGAATAGTAGATTCAGGTGTCTCTTTTCATACTTGATCCAACGAAGAGATGTTCAAAAATTACACTCAAGGCGATCTAGAGAAAATATAGTTGGGAGATAATAAGTCCTGCAGTATTGTAGAAAAGGATGATATTGATATCAGGTTTTCAAATGAATTATTTTGAAAGCTCAATGAAGTTAGACATATTTCATGTTTGAAGAGAAATTTGATTTATGTGAGTTAGCTTGAAAGATCAAGATAAGTGACTACTTTCAAAGATGATTCATGGAAGGTGATTACATGAGCATTGGTGATAGCTCGAGTTAACATTGAAGGCGTACTTTACCTGATCAATGAGATGTGTGAATCCAATGGAGTTGTTAGAACAAAGGTTGATGCATATTTTTTGCACCGCAAGCTTCGCCATATGAGTAAAAAATGTATGAAATCCCTCCTTTTTAAGAACATAATTCACAGTTTAAAGTCTATAGATTTAATATTTGTGAAGATTGTGTATATGGCGTAAAAAAAAAGATAACTTTCTCTAAAACTGGAAATTGAAGTCCAAAAAGTCAGAGTTAGGGCAAGTTGATGTATAGGATCCTACTCTAGTTCAATCTATTGAAGGTTCTCAATATTTTGTCACTTTCATTGATGATCACACCAAAAAAGCATGGGTATAATTCTTGAAACATAAATATGATGTATTTTATGTGTTTAAAAAGTGAAACGTTATGGTTAAAAATGAGATAGGTTTGAGATAAAAGTTTCTCCGATCAGATAATAATGGCAAGTATCGTGATCAAATGTTCGAGAGTTATTATACTTCAGACGAAATTAAACATGAGTTCACTATTCCAAGGACGCCGCAACAAAATGATGTTATTAAGTGCATTAATAGAATCATTAAAAAAAGTTCTAATAGCATGAAGTTGCATGTAGGTTTGCCAAAACAATTTCTGGTAGTAGCAGTGAATACTGCAATTTATTTGATAAAAGCAAGATTCGTTAGTACCTTTGAATGAAAGCTTACTTGAAGGAGCTTCAAGTGGCAAAGGGATAAATTTATCTCATTTGAAAGTATTTGATTGTTCATCATATATTCATGTAGATGTAGGATTCATGGGTAAGCATGATTCAAAATCTATGAAGTACTCTTTCATTGAGTATGGCTCACATAAATTTGGTTATAAATTATGGGACAATGAAAAATTAATTAGAAGCAGGAATATCACTTTTAATGAAATAGAGATGGCCAAGGACATAAATAGAATTCAGAATTGTCCATTAGTACTTCTCAAGACCCCGCAAGATATGATGATCAAAATGATGGAGAAAGTAAATATGCTCAATCTAATAAAGAACGAGAAGTTCCTCAGATACCTAATACAAAAGTCAGAAGGTCCAACAGAATAACATGACTAATACAGATGTATTCTCTTTCTTTGTACTATCTATTGCTAACTCACAATAGTGAACTAGAGTGTTATGATGAGATCACTCAAATTGAAGAATCAAAAGTAGGAAATGTAATGAAAATAAAGTACGAGGACAAGTTTCGAAGCTAAGAGCAGGAACAGTGAGAGGACAACTATCAGAGTTGTGTTGAACTTAGTAGTAGAGGAAGATCTATATCTAGAGCAGATGGATGTAAAAACACTATTCTTGCATGGTGATTTAGAAGAAATATATATAGTGTAACCACAGGGATATCAAGTTCCAAGAAAATAAGACATGGTAAGCAAATTAAAGAAAAGTATTTATGATTTGAAGCAAGCATCAAAGTTGTGATTCAAGACAAATTGACAGGATTATATCAGACAGTGGATACACAGAGTGTTAAACATACCAGATAATTGTTATATTGTGCGTCTTTTGAATGTGGATGGCATACTGATTGCAGGAGCAGATATAAAAATGATTAGGGACTTGAAAGAGTAATTATCAAAAGAGTTGAAATGAAAATTTTAGTTCAAACTAAGAAAATCTTTGGTATGACAATCAACAGAGATAGGAATGTAAGTACATTAAAGTTGTTTCAAACAAAATATGATGAGAATTTCCTGCACAAATACAACATGAGCAAGGCAAAACTAGTTTGCATCCCCTTAGGCAGTCACTTTAGACTATCTAATAAACAATCACCTAAAGTTTGAAGCAGAGCAAGCATAGATGAAAAGAACCTCCTATGTTTCAACTGTTGGAAGTTTAATGTATGTGATGCAATGTACAAAACCAAATATTGCACATGAAATAGGAGTGGTTAGTAGGTACATGAGTAATTCATAACATTATCATTGGGAGGCGGCAAAATAGATTCTCAAATACTTGAAGGAGGAAACAACAAAGCACTTTGTTTTGAAAGTGCAGGGATACGTAGATTCAGATCAGGCAGGAGATATTGATGGTAGAGGAAGTAAACTATGTTACATTTTCACCTTGAGCAACACAGTGGTGAGTTGGGTTTTCAAGTTACAAAAAATTGTTGCACTGCCAACTATAGAAGTAGATTATATTGCTATCACTGAGGCTGCCAAGAAAATGATTTAGTTGTAAAGTTGTATGGCAGAACTGGGAAATGAGTATAAGAATGAAAAGTTTCATAGTGACAATATAAGTGTCATTCATCTAACAAAGAACGCCACATTTCATAGTGACAAAATATTTTAGAAGTTGAATGTGTCATTATAAGTGTCATTCATCTTACATATATTCATACTTTTGAGCCTCCCAAGTTTCCAATAATTACTCTCGTGAAGAGAGTTCCTGCATCCCCATCAACAGTAGTAGTTCAAATTTTTCCACCAACCTCAACCCCAAACCTTATTATTGAGCATATCCTATCAAATGCAATTAGATTAACTCTCGAGCAGACAACATTATTTTGTATGAAAAAAAGGTCATTTACCATAAGATGACCCATAGACAACACATGACAGCTTCGACACATTTGCCTAAACCTCTTGGATGGGTACCTTCAAAATAACTCTATAGAAGATTTTTCTTAACATCCTAAGGGAGTTTGCGGCGGATATTTGAATTGAATTTATACTATATGTAGATGGTTTGATTAATTACATATTTCATCGCTTATTTTAGGATATTTGGATGTATTTCATTAGATTTATTTCCTAAATTAATACATTTATTCAGTTTATATTTTTTTTTTTATTTTTTGTGACTTTATTTTCTTGTAGCCTTATGGTCCTTCCAATACCGATACGGATTATAAGGACCGCTAGGTCTAGGTCGAATCATGGATTATTTTAATAATATGTTAAGTTATATTGAATCTCTCTCTCTCTCTCATGGTAAACATTTGAACCGAACATACAGTTGGCATACATTTGAAATAGATGGTGTAATAAACTTGATGTAAAATATCTAAACGGCTGCAATCTTTTTGCTTCTACTACCCAGATATTCAGACTTCCATGGCTACCATGGAGCTAAACACGGCAAAGACCCAAAGTTTTGCAATCAACTAGGAGACAAACATCAAGTAATTACAATTGAAAATGACCATACTATGTTTGTTAAATAAATATATAAGGCTTTCTCGTATCGAGTGGGTTATTTCATTACTTTGTTAGGGTAATTTTAATCGATGTCATTGGGTTTATTAATAATAGCCTTGTTAGCAAGATGCTAGTAGTTTATTAACATTTTTAACAATTGTTAGAAATTTATCAGTAGTTTTCCATTTATTTTGCATTTACAAGAAGATGATGTTGTGATACGTTAAACATATATTGAACTTATAGAATTCTTACTTTGAATGTGAATAACCACTTCTTTATCCATTCCAAGGAATGATCATTGACCTGGTAAGAGACCCACCAAGAAGAGACAGTTATCTTGTTCAGGAGCGCTCCTTTATGAGCTTACATTTCCTCATCATTCCTATTTATTATATCCTTCTTATCATCGAAATGGCGGGCGAGTGTGACAGTAGAAAAAGAATGCTGGTGGCTGCGAGGAGGGAGGTGCGAAAAAGCAAAGACAGCGGGTATGA
This sequence comes from Phalaenopsis equestris, assembly GCF_001263595.1. Lineage (NCBI taxonomy): Eukaryota > Viridiplantae > Streptophyta > Magnoliopsida > Asparagales > Orchidaceae > Phalaenopsis > Phalaenopsis equestris. The sequence continues at coordinate 57,011 of NW_018239910.1, read as the reverse complement.
TTGCTTTCATGAATGGTGGCAGCGAAAAGTTGGGGTGCTTAGCAGCAGAACAGCTGGAAAGTGGTATTTCCTGGTTGTCCTGAACGACAGCAGCAAGTTGGAAGGGGTAAAACAGCAAAAATAAAGCTGGAAAGGGGCCTTTTGGGCGGCAACAATGCAAGAATTGAAGGGGGAGGCGGGTGAGAGGCTGGAGAACAAGATACAGCCAAAGCACCACATGGAACCAATAGATACAGCTCTCGAAGGGAAGAAGAGACGCCGGTTGCAGTGAGCGGGACAAAGGAATGCTGGTAGCAGTGAGCGGGAGGTGCGAAAATGAATGGACAACAGGTATGGTTGCTGTCCTAAATGGTGGCAGCAAGGAGTTGGGGTGGGTAGCAGTGAAATAGAAGGAAGGCGGTGTTCCCTGGTTGTCCTGGGCAGCAACGACAAGGTCAGATGGTTGGAACAGCAGGAACAAGGCTGAAAAGGGGTGGTTTGGGCGGCAGCAATGAGGAACTACTGCGTACCGCGACAGTACAGGATGGTTGGACAGCGGCGGCGGCGATGTTGGTGAGCTGGAACTGCTGGGGCAGCGAAGCACGGGGAGGTGAAGGCGATGGCGACAATTAGAAATTCAGAAAACAACAACCGAAATGTTGTACTGGACCAGGTGCGATGTGTGGAAGATGCGGAAAGGGATAGAGAAGATACACACCACCTGGAGAACAAGATATAGCTGAAGCACCACCTAGAACCCTAGAATACAGCCCTCGAAGGGAAAAAGAAATGTCGGCTGCTATTCTGATACAAAACACACAAGAAAACTAGCCTAAACATGAAAATAACAAATTTATAGACCTAGGATAAATAGGAGTGGACCCCACTTCCAATTGGAGTAAGATCCATGTAAAGGATGTGTTGACCGGCATGGAAGTATCGACTGGCAAGGAAGTGCTAACCACCCTCCTGGACTAGCTCAAGCCGCAATTTTCTGTGGCAGTTCACAAATTGTAGCATAGATCACAAAAACGTCCCTACGGGAAGCTCTTATGTCAAGGCAGTCCCTCATATGCCCATCAAATACAGAGGAGACACATTTGAAGTTCAGATAGGATCTTAGCTCACAACATAAAAGATCGTAATCCTAATTAACAGTGAAGTTCTAAACCAGAAAGTGTGCAGAAACTTTAGTGTCTTCAAGTTTCAATAAGCAAAATATTTCAAATCATATGCTTATAAAAAAAAAGAACTTCGTAAAGCAACATTCGGATTAAACATCCAGACAAAATAAATATTTCAAGTTAATGATTTCTTGTTATTAAGTTCAATGCACTAAATGAATGAAATTATCCTTCGAAAAAATACTTATAAAATGAAACAAATAAAAGAAATGAAACTCTCAAGTCAAGCTCTAACCTGCTAGTATACCTTATTTACAGCTTGCACGGCTCCAGTAGTTGGATGTGATATTTCATTTTGACCACGTATTATCTCTCCATCCTGAAAAAAGTTCTCAAAGTTGAACAACAAGCCCGTTCAATCATAAACTCTATTATAAAATTTCTAGCCTTCTAAGGCAATATTGTAGTTCAAAAATAATCTAAAGTAGGGGTGGAAGCATTTAGAGTCAGTTAATTTCCTCACAAATACAAATGTGTCAAGAAATTTGTGCTATTATTAACATCCTTATAAATGAATGCCACTCGAAGTTCTCTGATCGCAATACAATCCACAAATGAAACAAAAACTGCAAGAGCAACACATAAAAACAGTGAACTGCAAAATTGAGCTATTATAAGCACCTTTACTATGTAGAAAATAAGACAAGATAGTGCCCAGAAGTTTACTCAAGACTTTTAATTAAAGAATCAAATCCTTTTGCGGTAACAAACATACCGAGACTTAGGTAAGGACAATAGTCACTTAAATGGGATAAAACAAGTTTCGATCTGTGATACCGATCTAGGACTCTTAGAAGGTATATAGGAAGAAGATTTAGCAAGAAGTGGTTGTGGAATAGCAAAAGAATGGAATATGGGAAATTTACAGCATTTGGAAAGGAGATAGACGATGTTTGGCAGTTATCTCGACTGAAAACAGTGAGGAAAATCACAAAACAGTGTGGCGCGAATGTCGAGGAGGGGCGTTGGCTAAAATTGTGGCATGGATAACAGCGGGAAAGTGAACTGGAACTGATAAAAGAAATTTTCCTACTGCGAACAGGAGTTGTCAACAAGTTCGACAATGAATGAGACCTCCAAGCATCTGAGAGAGATCGCCACCTCGATCCTATCAAGTTACAGACACACCGACTCAAAGAAATATAAGGATACAACACTCCAATTGAGATAATCATAAGAAAACATCTCTAAATAACATAAATCAAATCAAAAGCCCTCTCCCTAACAGAATTGCAAATATATAAATAGTACCTCCTAAAAAAACCTAATTGTAAAATAAAAAAATAGGAAAGAAAGCAGGAAAGGAAGAATAAATGTTGAAATGTGAAGGCTCCCGGCCAGCTATCAATTATGTGGTCACGGATCTCTCGCTTCCACTTCCACTCTCGCTATCATGGGTCCATTAAATGGTTTAATACTTGCATTTTCATGTGTATAAATTGTCATTCTATTAGAAAATATATGTATAGATTGTTCGGTTTTAATACTTTTACATTTTTTTAATTGGATGTAAACAGAAGTTTGCTGGTTGTGTTTATTGAATAGTGCACTTGTATACCTAATGTTTAACTTTGGATATGAACTTGCATATTTACTGAAATCCAATGTGTTTACCCTAACAAAACTCAAGTTTTGTATATAACTTTAATAGTTTATATGAAACTTCAGATATTTACATGCCTAAAAAATAATTCCTATTTTTTTACATTTCTAACACCTGAACTATAATATATATCTATGCAGATTTTTTTTTTTTTTATTCCTCATAAATTTAAACCTACAACATCTAAACTATAACATGAAATTGCAGATTTTTCTGGAATCCTCAAGTATTTATATTCATAACACCTAAATTCAAATATAAGTTTACTAATTGGCTAAATTCTATTGTGTTTATATTTATAATGCCTAAGTTCGAATATAAGTTTACTAATCTGTTGAATCTCGATGTCATTGAATCTTTAACACCTAAACTTTAAATGTACATTTATTATTTTTCAAAATTAGTGTAGTTATGTAAATATAACACCTAATTTGAATGTATTGAATATGAAAATACCAAATTAATTAACATTTTACGCACACAACTTCTAAAATGAAAGAAAGAAATTTATAGATCTTTAAATCACTATAAACTTATCTTTTAAATTAAAAGATACGAATATATGTATCTTTAAATCTCAAGCATATGATATCTAAAAAATAAGTTTAAACATTTTGATTATTCAAACTTTAATGTATTCTATACTTAATAATAATAAGAAAATGAATGAATGAAATCTTTGAAATTAAATGTGTAAATGCATAAGAGTTATTTCGTATGTATATAAATGCTCATTTTTGTTTGTGCCTTGCAAGCCTGAAGGGTGATTTATACTACGAGATTAGAGAACATAAAATCTACCGCTAAGCCTATCCCAAATTAAATTCTTATATCCCATTTTGATTTTTCATCTGCATATCACTTAATCCTTTATGAAAATATACATGCTCAAGTTTCTATATTTAAATTGTATATATTTGTCTAACCCCTTTTCTTTATATATATATATATAGATATATATATATATATACATTTATATTATGTAATTGCAATTTGTTTTGAAGTATCAACAAAATCAACCAGGTACGCTTTTATTTATTTAATTTCTTTAATTTCTTTACTATATATTTCTTTTCTTTTTGTATTGTGTCTTTCTATATGTTTCTTTCACTTTTTTTTACTGCACTCTGTTATATTGCCTCTTCCTCTTTTTTTACTGCACTGTACTGTATATATCCATTTGTACTCATCTTTTAATTACTTATTTAGTACAATTATACAACACATTAGGATAAGCCGTTCGAGGCATGGTTCTTTCTATTTTCCCTCGTTTTCATATAAACAAGATGCACTTTTTCATTTCAACACTTATACAAATTCCATAATATAACATTTTTTTTAAATCACAAGTGATGTTTGTAAACTTCAATAAACTAATAATAAGATCTATTTCATCTCTCTCTTCTCTTCTCGAGATGGAATAACGACGTGGCTGATTGACAATCCATCTCCGAATAGCGGTCGGGACTACAACAGAAGGTGGAGAGAGGAGCTTTAGCTGAACTTCGGTAGATTTAAATAACATACCTATAGGGCGTCGAGGTTGTTCGTATCGTACGACGTAAATACTGACGTTATCTCTTAGGACTTCGTACACTTATATATTGTACGACATAAGTCCTAAACTCTTTTTAGAATTCCAAAGTCATCATTCGGTACGACATAAATAGTCCTATTTTCTCGGGTTATTTGCATATGATATGCAGACACAAGTCTCGAATATCTAAATAATTTGCAAGACTAAAACATCAAATAATTACTCTTTCAAAGATGTAAAGTCAAATCATAGATTAGTTTGATATGTCACTGAATATTATTCAATATCTTCGAAATCTCCTACTTTTGCTCCTTTGGATTCTGAAAATAATCGTTCATACTTGAACCTATCCCACTTGACTTTTTCTATAAGCAATCGTGGAAATATAAACGTTGAATTCTTGAAGATGAAACCCCGATCTTAATCGAGAGTCTTCTTAGGTGACTTTGGTTGCCTAAGATGTAATTAACTATAGGGGTTTGCCGTTATAGGGAATTAAGAACCCAAATTAATCTAAACTCTGTCTAATCTGTGTATTAGATAAGGAAATTTTTCGGCTATAAAATTCGCAAACAAAAATAGAGTCGTAAATTTTTAAGTTTAATTAGTTAAGCCTACTAACAAGTGATGCACTCATCTTTTTGAGATAATATATCACTTATGGTATCGTGTTCAACTATTTAAACTATTAGATATATGAAATCTATCTGGTCTCTATTTTAAAAAAAAAGAATATTATTTTAAAAATCAAAATTACATTAAATATTTAAATTTAAAATTTTAATTTTAAAATAAAAAAATGGTCGACACTTCTCTACTGACAGATCCCTCTGTTGTAGGTAGTGGAGCCTAGAAACATATCCTAACGGTAATAGAGTGGGAGATATTTTCTCTGCATCCCTTTCTTCATCTTCTCCCACCGGGTAATCTTATCGTTGTCTTCCCTTTCTCTCTCTCTCTAAAAGTACTCCCACCACAAAGAGTAACTTTTCTTCAACTTGATATTAGATAATTTGACCCTCTTATCCTCTGGCACATCGTTATACTCGAAAATCTGTTCAATAGATTGTAGCTAATCAATAAAACTTTTTCGATCCATTCCTCCATCAAACTCTAGCAGATCTACTTTGAAGTCGAAGTTTTTTGTGCCCTAGAAATGATCTCCTCTCTGAAATTCTCCCTATGGAAGGGATTCAAATACCGCTCTCTAGGCCTCCTCTGATACTGGATTCTGAAATGTCGTGGTCTGTCTTCTTTATCGATGAAATTCTCCTCGTGGAAGGAATTCAAATCCTCTCCTCTTTCTCCCTTTTGACTCTCCAGATCTCAGTCAAAAGTAACCTCCCCTATGGTCATCTTATAAATCTCCGCAAGCCTCTGTTGAAAGTGATAGAGCTCTCGCCATATCTCTTCCTGAGTAGGACCGGGCATATATGTTCTTGGTGGCATGGTTAGAGTTTGAGATTTTTGAAAGTGGAAAGGGTAAAATCAGAGATGTTTGTTTAGTCGAGAAGCCCCATAAAGAGCTAATAATGCTAATTTGAAGCTTTCAGAGGCGATCAAGCACGTGCAAGTACTTCAAGAAGAAAAGATCAAGGAAGATCTTTGTTTCCATCCAATGAAGAAACTTCGTGCTAGGAAAGAAAATTTTTTCTTTATGGTAGATGATAGGAAACCTTAAAATAGGAGTAGGGTTAGGCTAACTTTAATATCAAATGATAACGGAACTAGCTCTGATAATATAATTTATAGCAGATGCTAGGACTAAGGTTAGGCTCGCTTGGACTTGCTTTTAGAACAGTATTAAATTGTTCCTCATAAGTGAATAGGTGCATGGTTAAACTTACCATACTAGTAGCAAAAGCAATATCAGGACTTCTACGTGGCAAATAGATAACTTTTTTTCTAACAAATTCTTGATATCAACCCTTGCCAATCTAATGCCTTGGTAACTCAACCTGACATTAAGATCGCCAAAATTGTCAACCAAATTGCACCCAAGTAGTTGAGTTTCTTTCGAGAGGTCAATAACATATTTCTTTCCGAATATGTAATATATGCTTACTTTTGACCACTTCACACCAACAAAATGTCAGGAGGAGCTATGATCTTTTATTTTAAATTCATCTGCTTAATGTTTCTATTGTTTAATAAATTGAGATCATTTTTATACAACATGCCAAAGTCTTTCTAGGTCAACCTCTACCTTTTTTTTAACATAATTCAAATCTTAAACATCTACTCTCCTAACTAGGTCATCAGATGGTCGATGTTTAATGTGCCAAGGCTTATAAGGTTACTCTCCCCAATCTTGTCTACCATTGGAGTTACTCAAACCCTTTCACATATATATTTATTTCACATTTTGTCTCTAAGTGTAAAGCCACTTGTCCACTTGAGCATTCTCATCTCAACAACACTGAACTTAATAATATTCTTCTCTTCTGCATGCCAACATTTTGTACCATATCTCACCACCATCTTAGAAAAATTTTATTGAAGTCTAAGGTATTTTTATATCACACAAAAGGCCCGATGCATTCCTCCACCTCAACCATCCAACTTGAATTCGTCTAATAACACACCCATCAATATCACTATCATTTTGAACAATAAATTCGAGATATCTAAAAGGTTTACTTCTTTTAATGACTTGTTCACCCATTATTACAACCCTCCACTAAATCTGCTACTACTAAAATTAAATTGTAGGTATTCAGGTTTAGGTTTACTAAAACTAAAATTATATTTCATGCATTCGGTTTTAAATCTATTCAAATGAAAGTATTTAGACTCTAAAGTTAACCTTCATATTTGAAAATTTTCTTAATCTCTCTATAGTCTCATCCACAAGCAAAATATTATCAACAAAAAACATAAATTAACGTATATCGTCCTATAGTTGTCCAATAATAACATCCTTAACTAAAAAAAAAAACATATACGAGTTTAAAGCCAATCCATGTTGTAATCCAACTGAAATAGGAAAATATTTTTTCAATCCTCCTTCAGTTTGAACACAAGTAACAACTCTAGTATACATATCTTTAATGAATTGAATTTAAGTCATATCAACACCTTTATTCTCGAGAACTCTCTAAAGGATATCTCTTGGAATCTTATTGTATGCTTTTTCCAAATTAATAAAAATCAAATGTAGATTCTCCTTATTATCTCCGAACTTCTCCATCAAACCTCTCAATAAATGTATAGCTTCCATAGTAGACCTGCCCGGCATAAATCCAAATTGATTATGAGAAATTTTTGTGATACATCTTAACCTATGTTCAATTACCCTCTCCCATAATTTTAAAGTATGACACATCAACTTAATTCCTCTATAATTTGCACACTCTTGGGACCAAAATACTCTTCTAAAAATGGGGACCAAAATACTCTTCTTCCACTCCTCAAGCATCTTTTTAGTTTTTAAAATAATATTAAAGAGATTAGTAAGCCAAGAAACTCCCAAATATTTTCCATACTTCAATTGGAATATCATCAGGTCCTACAGACTTTCCACCCTTTGTTTTCTTTAAAGTCTCCTCAACTTCTTTTTTACTAATCGATGGTAAAAATGAAACGTTTTATTATTATTCACGATATTAAAATCACTAAGGTAGATCGTAATTTCAGAAACTTCATTAAAAAGTTTATCGAAGTAACTCACCCAACTATGTTGAATATCTTTTTCTAAGAAAAATACTTTTTGATTTTTATCTTTAATACACTTTACTTGAGTTAAATCTTTATTTCTCTTTTTTGTTTGTTTGGATAGTTTATATATATATTTTTCACCCTCCTTAGTATCTATTATAAAGATCAATAAAAGCATAATTTTTAGCGTCACGGATTGTTCTTTTAGACTCCCTGCAGGTTTTTGACATTTTTTCCAGTTCTCTAAGCTTTTACATTTAAACCAATTTTATAACATAACTTCTTATATTTTATCTTTTCTTGCACATTATTATTCCACCACCAACTATTTTTATTTATAAAATTTTTTTTTTATTCTCCAAGCACATCTTTTGCTACTTGTTTAATAGTGTTTGTTATTTTATCTCACATAATATTTGCTTCTTCATGAATATCCCAAATTTTCAAATCTTGAATTTTACTCATAAAAATAATTTTATTTGTATATTTTAAGTTTCTCCATCTAATCCTACGATGATAAATCCTAGTATTTTTTATTTTGCAACTCTTAATCTCAAAATCTAGAATTAATAAACGATGTTGGGTACTTAAATTTTTACTTGGAATAACCTTACAATCTTTACAATCGCGACGATCTCTTTTTCTCATAAGAAAATAATCAATTTGAGTTTTATTAAATCCACTCTTATAAGTAATAAGATGCTCATCTCTTTTCTTGAATAAAGTATTAGTAATAACAAAATCATACGCTAAAGCAAAATCTAAAATAGCTCTACCTTTTTTATTAGTTACTCCAAAATCGTAGCACCATGAGTATTTCTAAACTCTCCTAACTCCACCGACATGTCCATTTAAATCTCCTCCAATAAAAATGCTTTCTTCAAGAGGTATCATTTGTATTAAGTCTTCTAAGTCATTCCAAAATTTATCTTTAGACCCTGTATCTAAACTTATTTGAGTAGCATAAGCACTTATAATATTCAAAATCTTAGTATCAATGATAATCTTAAGGGCTATAATTCTATCTCCAACTCTATTAATTTTTACAACATTATCTTTCAACATTTTATCTATAATTACACCTACATCATTTCTAGTGTGACGCTTAGCAGAATACCAAGGTTTAAAACCTAAATTATCAATCTCTTTCGTCTTTTCTCCAACCCACTTAGTTTCTTGAATACATAAGATATTAATTTTCCTATGAATCAATATCAACTAATTTCATTAATTTACCATTGAAAGTACCTATATTCCAAGATCCTATCCTAATACTAATTTCTATGAAGGCTTAAAACTAAATATAATAAACCTACTATGGGTAAAAGTTAAAAGTTAAGTCAAAGATAAAAATAATATTAGCCGGGCGCCGGTGTAGCGGCCCTTACGGCCCTTACACACTTTTCATTGTATTCAGACTATACAGCGCGTCGCTTCCAAAGAACGCCCTAACACTTACACAATGATCAAAAGGAATCATGTCATGATTTTTTTCGACAAGTTTTACGCTGGTTGTCGACTACCTAACACAACCCTCCACTCTTCACATCCGGGCCTGGGACCGGCAACGGCAGTGTTTCTTTAATGAGCACATTTGAAAAATAGTATTACCTGTTAAGATAACAAAATCAACATATACAATAAGCATGATTGGCATGTCATTATCATGTCTGTAGAACGTGTATTGGTATAAGCTCCCTTATACCTTTGTTGGCAAGCAACATTAGTGAATCTTTCAAACAACGCTCTTGATAATTGTTTAAACCATAAATGATTTTTTTCAATTTGCAATCCTAATTTGTTGTTCTAGCACCCCTAAAACCAGAAGGAGGTTCCATACAGACTTCTGCATTCAATCTTTATTTTACAATGCATTTTTTAGATCAAGTTTTTTTAGAGCCAACCGCAATTATGGAGAGAAGTACCTAATTTTTTTTACAATTTACAAACATGATTTGTTGTTCTAGCAGCCCTAAAGCTTGAAGGGAGTTCCATGTAGACTTCATTTGAATCTCCATTTTAAAGGACCGTAGAAGATTTCAGAAATATTCCTGGCGGCTACGATTTTGGAGAAACGAATGAAGACTGTAAAGCCATTTTAGATTTTATTTTAGCGTATGATTTTGTTTTACTAATATTTATTCAAGAAAAGAGATGAGCATCTTATTACTTATAAGAATGGGTCTAAAAAAAAGATAAATTAATTATTTTCTTATGAGAAGATGAGATCATCGAGATTGTAAAGATTGTAAGATCATTCCAAGTGAGGATTTAAGTACCCAACATCAATTATTAGATCTAAATTTTAAAACGAAGAGTTGTAAAATAAAGAATATTAGGACTCATCAACGTATAATTAGATGGAGAAACCTAAAAGACACAAATAAAATTATTTTTATGAGTAAAATTCAAGATTTCAAAATTTGGGATGTTCTTGAAAAATAAATGCTATGTGGGATGAAGTAACAAACACTATTGAACAAATGGCAAAAGATGTACTTGGAGAATCAAAAGAAAAGGTTTCTATAAATAAAAATAGTTAGTGGTGGAATAATAACGTGCAAGAAAAGATAAAATATAAGAAGCTATGTTATAAAAATTGGTTTAATTGTAAAAACTTAGATAATTGAGAAAAATATCAAACGGCTCATAGAAAGTGCAAAACAACAATCTGTGATGCTAAAAATTCTGCTTTTAGTGATCCTTATAATAAATTAAATACTAAGAAGAGTGAAAAATAAATATATAAACTAGTGAAACAAAGAGAAAAGAAAATTAAAGATTTAACCCAAGTAAAGTGTATTATAGATGAAAATCAAAAAGAGTTTTTCATAAAAAAAGATATTCAACATGGGCGGGTGAGTTATTTTGATAAACTTTTTAATAAATTTTCTGAAAATAAGATCGACCTTAGTGATCTTCATATCGTTAATAATAATTCGGGAATAATAATAAACCGTTTCATTTTTACTGTCACATTAGTAAAAAAGAAGTTGATGAGATTTTAAAGAAAACCAAGGGTGAAAAGCAGGACCTGATGATATCCCCATTGAAGTATGGAAATATTTAGGAGATTTAGAAGTTTCTTGGCTTACGAAACTCTTTAATATTATTTTAAAAACTAAAAAGATGTCTGAGGAGTGGAGGAAGAGTATTTTGGTCCCTATTTTTAAGAATAAAGGGGATGCACAAGAGTGTGCAAATTATAGAGGATTTAAGTTGATGTGTCATACTTTAAAATTATGGGAGAGGGCAATTGAACATAGGCTAAGATGTATTACAAGGATTTCTCATAATCAATTTGGTTTTATGTCGGGCAAGTCTACCATGGAAGCTATATATTTATTGAGAGATTTGATGGAGAAGTTCTGAGAAAATAAGGAGAATCTACATTTGATTTTTATTGATTCAGACAAGCTTAAGATAAGATTCTAAGAGATGTCCTTTAAGAGATGTCCTTTGGAGCAGATGTTGATATGACTTATATTCAAGTCATTAAAGATATGTATACTAGAGTTGTTACTTGTGTTCGAACTGAACGAGGATTGATCAAATACTTTCCTATTTCTGTTGGATTACATCAGGGTTAGGCTTAAAGCCCATATCTTTTTGATTTAGATATGGATGGTCTTATTGGATATTTTGTGGTGGATGCTATTTACTGGAGGATGTACCTTGGTGTATGCTTTTTGCTGATGATATCCTTCTCGTGGATACAACGAGAGAAAAAACCAAGGATAAACTTAAATTATGGAGGTCTGCATTGGAGTCTAAAGGCCTTCATTTGAGTAGAACTAAAACTGAATACATAGAATGTAATTTTAGTAGACGTAGCTCTAGTGACAGAAGTGTAACTTTGGGTGATCAAATTATTAAAATGTGTGAACGATTTAGATATTTTTGGTCTGTTGTTCAAAGCGATGGTGATTTAGATGGGGATGTTAATAGTAGAATTCAAGTTGGTTGGTTGAAATGGAGGAATGCTTCTGGCCTTTGTGTGATAGAAAAGTACCGCTTAGACTGAAAGGAAAATTTTATAAGAGGGTGGTGAGACCTGCAATGCTCTATGGCATTGAATGCTGACCTTTAAAAGAGAATCATAATAATAAGTTAAGTGTTGCCGAGATGAGAATGATTAGGTGGATGAGTGGCTTTACACTTAGAGACAAAATGCGAAATGAATATATCCGTGATAGGGTTGGTGGCTCCAGTGACGGACAAAATTAGAGAGAGTCGTCTTAGATGATTTGATCATATTAAACGTCGACCATCTGATGATCCGATGAAGAGAGTAATGTTTTAGATTCGACTTATGTTAAGAAAGGCAAAGGTAGATCTAGGAAGACTTGGGCTTATTGTATAAAAAAAGATTTTAATTTATTAAAACTAAATGAAAATATGACACTAAATAGGACGCAATGGAGAAAAAGGATTCATGTAGCCGACCCCACGTAGTGGGATTAAGGTTTTTGTTGTTGTTGTTGTTGTTGTATTATACCAAAAAAAAGTATTAAGTGTGCGGGATCAAACATGTTTCTGACAAATACATCATTGTGGATAAAGGTGATAAACCCTAAAAACCTTTGAGGCACACATGATAGTATAAAAGTGTAAGAAAAGCACTTTTAAAAACTTCTAGTGGAGAACAATTGTTGGCATCCAATTCATATGGTAGCAAGATATAAGAATTGGGGGGAATACATTCAATTCATTTGGATTATTTGATTGATGATAAAAATTAACTAATTGCTTTTTGATCCAATAACCAAAAGCTAAACTGGCCAAATTTCAATAATAACCAAACGGAAACTTGACTTTTTGGTTCAATTCAATAAACTATTGTTGAAACCTTTTTTTTAGTTTAGTTAGGTCTATTTCTGTATTATCAGACTATGAGAGAACTCGTAGTTTCCTAAAAAGACAGAACCAAAGATGAAATCTTTCTTAGAGAAGATAGAAAATTATGGTGAGGGCATAAGTGACCCATAATAAGAGAGAAAGAATACGAAATCTAGGAAATTCTTTTACCAGAGGAATAATAACATGACCTAAAAGAAAATGTTGTAGGCTAATTTTAGAAGAAATCAAACGGCATACATTGCCAAATCTATCAGAGAATAACTTCCAAGAAACCATTAATAAATCTTTGAAAAATGGAAAAAGAACTTGGCTTCCCTATAGGTTTGAAATGCTACACCAAAACACCCAACCAACATACATTCTTCTCCTCATCCGATTGATTCCCAGGTGAAATGCCAAAGCCCTAAAAACTCTAACCTTGGCCTTGGAAGAAATAGAAAATGTAGGCTGTAGCATTCTTCAATGTTGCTTGGAGTTAAAAAAAATGCATCTTTCGAGAGGCACTCTTTCATTGGTCATCACATTTGTCGATCCCCAAACTCCAACTGGCCACTTTGGCAGCTCACTGCTTTATGTTTCAACAGATATACTAAAGATGAAACTGCGGAGAAGTGATATATTCTTTCACCCAAAATACTCATGCTTAGGCCACTCCAGGCTAGTCTGCAAGCTTTTCACTCTTACAACTTGAAAGGTCCATTTCAGCTATCACTAAGATTCATTTTTTTAAGGCCAAAACTAAACCATTGACTGAAAAATGAATAATTAAAAAAGGTTTAATCAAAGACTGATTTTTAATTTATAAAACTGAACTAAATTAACCAAAATACCCAGGTTTGATTTGACTATGTCTTTGACTAATTAATGCACAACCATAATAAAAACAACATTACCCAAAAGAAATTTTTGGTGTCGGTGGGAGAGAAGATGTGATCTTGCTCTAATCCTAAAACCTTCGACAATGAAGACTCAAGGAAGTCACGATTATTCAACAGTGCTATGCCCAGACTGTATTCATCACCCTGATGGAAGATGTGAAGCTGCCTTATCCTGAAACCTTCAATGTCGAAGGAAAGAAAATACAATCATTGAACAATGTCCATCTCCATCTCATGCGGCATCTATGGTCTGCTTTTGCCCGGTGTCTTGCACTGTCTTTTTGCTTTCGATTTCTATGGGCGCAATCTGTACGTGTAAACTACTGTTTTTGCACCTATTCTCATTTTTGGAGACTTGCACGTTCACACTTAATGAAGGCTCTATTGCTTTATATTGTCTAGTCTATGGGTTATCTTTAACGTTGAAATCAAAAGGTGGCATTGATATCTCATATGCTCATAGTCCCTCTGGCAAAGCATTCCTCATCGTGTACTCCTCTTCTGCTCTCTCTCTGGCAGTGGATTTTTGCTCTTCTTGTAGCATGGTAATGCTCATGCTCTGATGTTAATCGTTGTAAAGGGATCTTCTACACTGCTTATTCATAGTCTTTTCAAATCCCACCTTCTTCTGTAATGAATTCTCACGTGTTTTGGTCCACCCCGTGATGAGAATGTCACCCTTCCGGGAGGCCCCTAACTTTTTAAAGCTCCTCTTTCTTCCTCCAAGGTGGTTGAGCCTCCTCCACCTCAACCTCCATGCTCATTTGTGAATATTTTTCCTAGTTCAAATGATGCGGATGTTTTTCTCTCTCCACTAAAATATTCATGGTTTTTCTTTCACCAAAATTGAGCAACTGAACAACATAAATAACCTTCATCTTTTCCAGATATCACCTCTTTTCCAGTGAGGACATTTAACTGTTAGCTTGGTGTCTCATGTTCTCATTTATTGGAAAATTCTCCATCAATCATCCTAACATAAAAATAATTCGAATATTCATGTCTGAATTACAGCTGACGGGTGTATTTTATTGAGCTCATTGCAAAGAGGAGCCTTTTGTCACTCCTGTTTGAATTCATTTCCACCAATAACATCGTAACTTCACCAACTAAAGATATTATTACAGAAAATACTTTGCAAGTTCTCGAAAAACCTCAACATTATCCTATTTGTGAACAAAATAACAATTATTTATCACATAATATTTTTTATTCTAATTTGAGCATTCAAAGTGCAACTCTCTGGTGAATAAAATATTTCATTTCATTTATTCCAACAGGGCAAACATCAACAAGAAAAACAACCTCACTAGCCTTTTTCTAGGAGGCTTCAAGCTTGAATTGAATACTTCTTACTTCGTATTTTTTCCTTTCTTATATTTTTCTTTCTGCCCTACTATTTTTTGGTAAATACCATTTGTACTTATACAATTATCTAGTTAATATATCTTGCTTAAAATAAATTTGGGCCATGGCAGTGAATATAATAAATCTACCTAATTCTTAAAAAATAATTTTTTTTCTTTCAGAAATATCATTTTGTTGATAGGTACTAAAATAGAAGCTTTGATGAGCAATACCATTTAGACTTTAAGAACTTACAAAATTTTCTATAAATTTTGTACTTTAAAGACGACAAATAAAAAAATAAGGATTCAATAAGCTGACCCCAAATAGTTAAGGATATGCCTACTGATCATGCTAACTGCATCAATATCTTAAATAAAAAAAGGGTCAACTAAAAGATAACTAAATTTAAGTAAAACATTTGAAATGAAAATTTCCTCTATAAACAACGCATGCACATAAGACATTAAGCATACAAAATATTAGCAAAAAAATAGCACTGATCACTATGCGAACAAAATTACTCAAAATAAAAAAAAGGAAACCAGTCAAGGCATTCATATATATTCAAATTCAAAGGCATCAAAAATTTTTAATAGGATATTAGTTTGAACGTCCTTTCACAATTTTAATAAATTTATAAAAAAAAGGTATATATTAAAAAAATTAAAAAGAATGTACCCATAATTCGCATCCCAGAGTGAGGCGATCATTCGTGCAAATCACTGGTAAAACAAAACTTTCACTCGGAATTTGTGAAACGCGTGAGAACAAAAAAATAGCAGCATCCATAGACTGAAAGAATAAGCGAGCCCCAGCAAAGAAGAAATTTCCAATGCTGCAGATTAAATTACATGGTCATTAGAATTCAATGAAAATTTATGATGGCAATTTTTATCATGCAGAAGATTACGAACTAAGTTAGCATAAACAGTTGCAGATAAAGAATATCTTATCAAGCAAAAACAAACAAAAACAAAACTGAAAAAGCAGAGTTCGCCATGCAAACACCATGTGAAGATAAAACAAATGCAACAACAATTAATTGATATAAAGTGAGAGCTAGAAAATATCACCTGCCATTGCTGAAACAAAAAGAATCACTCGCACGTCGAAGAATCTGCAGGACAGTTGTATTGAGTTAATGAAAGCATTATCGGTGAAAAAGTATAGAAGAAATAACACTCGTGACTTCATACACACAAACCGTGCATGAAAATAGAGAAGATAGGCGTCCATGCAATCAACCTCAACATTTGTTCCGAGAATATCTAGTTGAAGTTATTAGAACATTCTAGAGCATATCAAGGGTAAATTCAGGCGCTTAGAAATATTATTTTAATCACATAATTTGTGACCCATTTTTACTGGGCAAGCCACAAAAATTATGAGCAGCTAGCAATGAAATTGCCAATCTTCATCATTCTCTTCATCAAATAGAATGATTTGATCTTCACAACATATGTAATAAAGAATGAATCCCAAAATGGTCCCCTCATTACTCCTTTGTGACCAATTTAGTCCCATAATTTTGAAGTAGTTCAAGTTAGTCGTTTAGTCCATAAAAATTGATCACAATTGATCAATGTAAGAAACCGTGACACAAAAATGGTTGCAATTCAGTCCCTCAACTATACAAATTTGATCTCAATTTAGTCCTTGAAGGTCTATTTAGGATTAATTATTAAAAGGTGGGGGTTAAATTGGAGCAATGTAAAATTCTGGGACTAAATTGGTCGCACCCAAATATTCGGGGGACCATTTTGGGGTTTAACCCAATATAATAGGGAATGATAAATTGAGTATCAATCCATTCTAAAAGTGATTTATTCATTTAAAAAATTAATACAGATCAAGCACACAGCAAAAAAAACAAAAAGAGAAATATTCATAAAATCAACCTAAAACTTGTGTTGCTTACAATTAGTGCATAGTGAGGAATGAGCTTGTGAACAAGCACATGTGGAAGCAGAGTTTAAAGGCATTGTATATCATAAAAAGGTTGAAAAAGAAGTAAAGAAGAAAATAAAACGCCAAGTACATTAAATGGTGACTTCACCATGCAACAAATTTGTTTAGATTAACAAGTACCTTCGGTTAATTTTAGGTATACTATAACATTTATTACTTGATTCCTCGTAAAATGCAAAGGAAATCCTTGGTAGTTTTGTTTGATCAAGAAATTCAGCATATGCCTTCTATCCATAACAAATTTCTTATGACCATCTTACCTGTAACAAATTTAAGATCTCAAAAATTAATTATGTAGTTTTTGTTGTTTACCCATCCTCAAATAGTTGGAATAAGGTTAAATGGTGATGTTTGTCCATTCATAGTTCTAAGATGAAGGGATTAATGTTGTATCATCATCAATGAATAAGCCATGTAATTGCATAAAGTTGGTATATTCTTGTAGCCATAAAAAACAATTATATTGCATGTCATTGCTAAAATTTCATTCTTTGGCCATATATCTGTCGGTCGGAACTTTAAAAATGACTTAATTTAAATTTAATATATATAGTAGTTCGATATTTGAAAAGTAATATTTTAATTTTGAAAAAAAAGGCCGAATATATCTCATATATTTAATAGTTTAAGTAACCGAGTGCAACACCATAAGTGATACATTACCTCGGAAGGTAAGCATATTACTTGACAGCTGGATTGATTATATAAAGTAAAAAATATATGATTTTGGTCTGCAAACTTTTTATATGTGACTGACAAGTTCTCCTACCTAATATTGAAGATTAGATAAGAATCATTTTACCTGGGTTCTTATTTACTTATAAAGGCAAGTCCCTATAGTTAATTACATCTTAAATGACCGAAGTCACTTAAGAAAGCTCTCGATTAAGATCAGTGGTTCTGTCTTCAAGATTTTCAAAATTTAGATTTCCAAGATTAGACATAGAAAAGTCAAAAGGCAATAGCTAAAAAAAGGAACAGTTATTTTAAGAGTCTGAAGGAGCGAAAAATAGGGGAGGTCACAGATACAAGGAAAACTCTGGTGACTTTCCAACTATCCTAGTGTTTCGTTTTGTCTCTGAAATAATAATGGATTTCTTGGGCTTTTAAACCCTATGGAAACTCTCTTTAGGCCTCCACATGCTAGTCCTTAGCCCTTACAACTAAGAGTCGAGTTCTTGGGACTACTCATATGAGGCCTCACAAAAAGAGTCAGGAGGTAATTTAAGTTTCTAAAAGAGTGGGTCCCATCACAAATCCTCTAGGATAATCAATAGGAAAGTCCTAAGGCTAGATCCTAGGCTCTAGGAGAAAGAATTAGACCTCACCGAAAATGAGGTCTAATCACAAACAAGCATTTCCCGAGCGATGCATTCTTTTTCCTAAATGATACTTAAGTTTTAAGGAAAAATACTCATATGTCCCGGAACAAATATTTAAATCCTCTAGTTTTATAAAAAAAATTTCAAATGAGTCCCTAATTTTTCTGACCGGTATCTAACTCACTAAATTTGATTATCATATTATATATATATAAGCTTTGGTTTTCCTCTGTTTCCCATCCAGCAATCCGTCTACATCCAAGCTACAAAGCCCCATCGCAGAAATGAAGAGAAAACCGAAGGAAATTGAAAGATAGGTTGTCTTAAATATCTTTATATATGTAATTTTCTGTAATTAAATCAATCACAGCCTTTAAAATTCATCGAACCACTGCATGAAAAGATTAGTGGGATGGCTGCAGAGAATTTAAAAACAATAAATTTATTAAGTTAATAATAAGAATATATTAAATTTAATTAAGTTAATATATTATTTTTAGAAAAATAAATATATTAATGATTCATGTGTGTGTGTGTGTGTCGATTTGATCAAAATAAATTATAGAATTTAATAAAAATAATTTTGATAAATAATTAGGCCAATTACAGGGAATTGAGGATGCCCTAAAAGTCATCATATTTATGCCTGAAAACAAAAATTTTTAAAAATATATTAATATTCCATTTATATATCAATTTTTCTATATTTTTAGCTTGTCAAACTTGAAGTTTTTAGGGCAGATTTTTGAAAGTAAGCTTGAAAATCAAGTGATTAGAAGAGTATAAAAACTATGTATTCAAATATAGGGAAATCCATTTGAGGTTGGAATATCTATTTAAGATTATTAATGTATTGGATTAAGATTTAAATCAAGAACTTCCTAAATATTTATAGAAAACTATGACTTTTTAGGTCATCTATGCAAGATGGTGAGCTCGAGAAGAGCTTAGATAATAAACTCATTATGCATCCGACCCAACGACCTGGGTGAAATAAGCAATTGTCATATTAAGTAACAAAAATGTTATTTATGATCATTAATTATCAGTCTATTTACATATTCATTTATTATGTATTAGGTATCAGAAATTGGCAGTTAAAATTATTTAATATCGTTGAATAAATGTATATTTCATAAAAGAGTAAGTTTAAATATAAGTTATTAATTTTACTGACCCTATTGTACTCATACATAAGTTAAATAAATAATTTACTTGCAAGAATATTCAGATAAACAGTAATTGCATATGAAAAATAATTATAACGGTAAAATAATAAAGAGAATTTCATATGTGTTATGATAAATAAACAGATACAGAAGACCTGTGTAGGAAAGATAGAAGTTCTGATAAAATGAGCCCAAATAGAAAAAAAATCGAATTCTCGACTTTTGATATTGAGATTAGAATAGATAATTTAGTATCAGGGAGTCATTGTTAAGTGTTATATTAGAGACGACCAACCTTTAATAGCTGTTATAATACTGAGCAGGTAAAATGAATACCCAAATGAATACCCAAAAAAAAAAAAAGGTCAAAGTTTATTCAAATACAAAATGACATTCTTTAGGCAAGAAAATTATCAATAATAATGAAGGTATAAGTAAAGAAAGACAAACAGATTTTTTGCATAATTAACTGATTGAAATCATTGTCAGTATCAGTTTGATTATTATTGGCTACAATTTCTTATACTATATTTACTTCATGATTCTTTTACTTGTATGTATTTAAATATATTTATTATTGTTCTTGTTGTTACTTATACTAGCCACTAACTAGCATACATGTTTATTTCATATCTATTGAACATTATTTTAGTATTGATTATTTCACGGAACCTAAAACTTACCCAATATTATGTTGTTACTTTTCATAAGGGTGAGAAATATGAAGGCATTTAGCCATGTGAATTACCTTTTTGTGCATCTTTTGAATGTAAAAATTTTAAATGATTTTTTTAACTATTTTTGGGATATGTACGTTTTTATATTTAAGTATTTAGCAGCTCTATATATTGTTTGAAAATTATTTCTACATAATTTCATGTGTATTTTGATATGAATGATTATTGAATAAATTAAACTGTAAGTAACGGCTTGTCATAGTTTAGTGAAACCAATCCCCGACTCAATTAGTCTTGCTTTGTGCAAATCAGGATGAGTGCTTATGGGAATTGAGTTGAACTAAGTCATCCTCCTTTGTTATACCTCTAATTTACCAGAGAGAGCTGATTGAGACTGTGAAACCAGTGTGTTTCACAATTTACATGAATATATAAATGTTATTTTTCTCAAGCATATCTAGGCTTTTCAAATATATAGCAACTTAAAATCATAATAATCAAGCAAATCAAAAACATAACGATGGTAGCCACTAATATACCTACGCTTGAATATATTAACATCATTATATCTCAGAAACAAATTTATCTTGAAATAATGTGGTGTAGAATTTTACCAAAAAGCATTTACTGCTATACAAAACACTGAAATTTAAGTGGTGCTCATATAGAATTTCACTATAATATAACAAAAGGGACAAAAAGTGGAAAGAAACACAACAAAATCATGAACAAAAGCAAATCAAAATAATGAATCGTACAAGAAAATATGTGCATGAAAATCAAAGAAGTTTTCAAGTAGCAAAACAAGTGTGATTGAAACTTTAGGGTAAATGCTTTCCATGCAAACATAGGTAATAAACAAGAAAAATTGACGAAGTTAAGACGTATTAACAGTAAACATATCCACGTGGAAGGTATAAATAAGATATTTTCACGTCCAGTAATTTACCTGATTTTGAAAGTAAGCTAAAAATGCACGAATTGTTTCCCCATAAGGACGGGAAACACCATTCCATAAGAAATGCTCGCCTTCAACAATTTGATACCTATAAATTTTCATAAATTACAAACACTTTAATATGCACAGAACTGAAATTCAAATGAATGACAGAACTAATCGAGAATTATCAATACAGCACATTTTGATCGCATGTGATTGAAAAACTTCAATCATTAATCATAATGGGATGACTTTGATACAACCCTGATAAAAATAAGAAAAAAACTTAAGAGGACTCCGCATATGACATTCAAAGTATGTAGATATATATAGACACACACAGACACACACATATAAATGGAGAGGGAGAGAGAGAGAGCACTTCAGAAAAAATAAACCCACTTATCCTTTCATCTTTTACCATCTATCATAACTTTTAAATGGCTTAGATATGAAGTAGCCAAAAGACAACATTTAACAACTTCTCATAACAACACCAATTTTTAGGTAAGTTAAAACTTATTCAAAGTTTGAGATGGAGTGGAAGCTATGGAAGAATTAGTTACTCCATACTTCAAAATTGATACATACATACATATAAAAATTGTTCCATGAATGGCTGAGATATGATATAGGAAGTTATTTTACCTAATATTTCTTTAAAAAATAAAAAAATCTCCATTAAGAAAAAATAAGCAATAGAAACTGATATGTACAAACAAATTATACGATTTTCTGTGACTCAGTACATAACAATTCACAATTACCACTCAGATTTAGCGTCTGATGCATCGAGAGGTAATCTGTGTCCAAGCAGTCTTCTAACAGCAATAGCTTCAGAAGTGCTTTCGTCAGACAATCTCAGACATCTTGATCTTATATCCCCTACAGCTGGTCCACCTATGAGGAACATATTATTTTATTTTACATTTGTGGAAAAGGAACCACTAAACCAAAAACTCCAAACAATCTAATAACTCCTTGAGTCCATTATAAAATAATATAATTTACCAACAACTCGTACAATCTCAGCTGTACTCCCCCCATCATCCGAAATAGGAAGAACATGCGAAACTCGAGTTGTAACTTTCTTCAGCTCTTCTGCCACGCCGTTAAATGCAGTTCCACCTATAGAATTTAAAGTTAAATAATAGATTTCTATGGATTTTAGTGAATTTGCAAAAGTTAATGGGAATCTTCAAAAAGTATAATCTTCATTTATGCAAACTCAGCAAAAGACTAAAGCATCAGCAAGAAACTCAAACCATCTGGACTAAATGCATTGCCATGCAAAGACCCAAGTTGTCATATCACAATAATCCCAACAATTCAGAAATAATCACTAGCTATATGATTATAAAAGATGTTTATATAATTCTTTTCTGTGGGTGTACTTGTTTGAGTTTTTAGATGGCTATCCAAGATGTTGCAAGGTTTCATAAAAGATCTTCATACTTTCAACTACTAAGAAAATATCCTTAATATGTTAGAACAGAATGAGACTACAAATAGCCAAAAAAAACTCAAAGCATGTGTGATTAAAACAAAATAGAGAAGACATAGAAAGAATTGCTCAAAAAACTTGTTCTAAAAAACTTGTTCTAAACTTGTTCTATTCATTAATCACTTGGGCTTATATAGGGCCTTACACATTTTACAAATAAGTACCTAGACTTCTATATTTCCTATTTATAATTAGGATTCTAAAACAAGATACAAATCTCAACCCTCCCCCTTAAAATGGACAAAAGATATCCGCTAAACTCATCTTGACACATAATTTAGACAAATCTAATAAACTAAGTCCTTTTGCGGACAGTCGGCGACTTGCTCTCTAGTGGCTACATGATGTAGCTCCAACAGTCCATTATTTAACTTTTCCTAAATGAAGAAACTATCAATCTCCACATGTTTGGTTCTATCATGTTGCACCGGGTTGTCGGCAATATGAATTGCTGACTTGTTGTCGAAGGTTCTCAGTCACATCATTAAAGCAACTCCTAAGGTCATGGCCCTATATTCTGTCTTTGTTGTTGACCCCTCTGATACCGACTATTTATTACTCTTCCAGGAGACCACGTTGCCCCCTAAAAACATGTAGTATCCAAATGTGGACATCTGATGCAATTTTTTATATGCAAGTATTTAATAAGTTGACACCGCTACTTAAAGATTTTAATCCCCGGCAACGGCGGCAAAAAATTCAACGCGCACTTAGTGTGTGTTGTTTTTCTATGTGTTTAGTATTAATTTAATTCCCCTGAAATGGTGTCAAAAACTTGACCCGACCCGAAGTTACGCAGTAATTTAGCTTTCCAAAATATGGTCAAAAACTTGACCCAATTTATATTAAGTATTTAATGTGAAAAATTTAAATGTTATATAAAATATATAAATTAATTCACATACTATCGCTTCAAATAATATAGGGTTTTCCTTAAAAACCCAGTATCGATCCCACGATGAAGCAAGGTAAGAGATCCTGAGTCAAATTCTAGTCTGTTATTAGTACTTAGTTTGGAAGATCGATTTAAGTGAATTTTCTAACAAGTACTCCTAAATATAAGACTTAAGTTTAAAACAACTAATAACTATTCCTAAATGAAAATATTAAAATATTATATTAATTCTAAAGATAACCATTTTTGAATGAATTAGTTCAGAGAATTTTAAGATGTTAAAAACTACTATTCTTATGTAGTGAATTGGATAACATAAAGGAATGAGGTACATTAAACATTATATGTGTCAAATAGGAATAATTTTAATTTTATACCCTCAGTCAAGTGTTATAAAGAATTGTTGGCTAATCTTAGGTTTAGTCTCTAAATCCGTGGTTAGGCTGGGAAGATACTGACTCTCACTCCAGAGCTCCCACTTCCCTTCCCCTGAAGGCTAACTCTCGTTTTAGTTCTTAAACACTAAGACCAAATTGAGGATTTTAGTCTGTAACCCTAGAATCTCAAATTCTTTGCCCAGTAATATATATATTTCCCTATTTATTTGCACTCAACCCCCATGAACTTCACCATCCATGAAATTTGAATGTGGTTCCACTTTGTTGATAATTACACCGCCCTCTCGGGTCTTAATGCAATTACAACGAATTTTAACACTACAACGGGACCTTATTGTAAGGTAAAGGAAGTGCAAGTAAAAATCATTATATTTATAATTAAAACTTTTTCAAGCATGCATCCCAATATCCTAAACATGAATCCTACTCATTGCAAAAAAAAAGTAATTGGAAAATACGGCATAATCTTCTCATGTCACTATTTCCAAAAAAGAAGAAAGAGTAAGAGAAACACATCACAAAGCACGAAGAAAACACAACGAAAAACTTCATTACATCAAAGCAAATCCACTAGATAAGTGTTTACAAAATCATAAGATAATGAAGAAAACAATACTTAGTTTTTTTCCCTTAAAAAAAAGATGAAAATCTCTCTCACAAAATTTCCCGCTGATCCATACAATACTAGTACATCTCCTTACATATTCTCTCAAAATCCCCTCTCCAATCTCTATAAAAAGGTAGAAATCTACATTTATACTCCTACTCTAAGATCTATAAACATTCTCCACATTTTTCTACTCACACACCACCTTTTTCTGACATAAAATCACTTTATTATAGCGTAGGGGTGAATTTCCAAAGAGATGTCTCAAGTAACCTTCCAAAAATTGTCCAAATACATTGAATCTCGGCCATAACCGCCCAAAATCGCGTCCAAGTTGTCTCAGGTGTCGTCGGCGCCGTTCTGGACCCTGTCGGCACCATATTTTTGTCATTTTTTGAATTCAGGCGCTAGTCTGCAGCAGCTCTACCGTTTCACTCCGTTCAGCTCCGTTTCAGCTCTGTTTCGCTCCGTTTCAGTTGCGATTCGTTCCTAACAGACAAGCCTACAAAATAAGTATAAAAACAACATTTCTTTAAAGTGTAATTTCATTCAAAAATATGTGAGAAGTGTAATGTGAGAAGTGTAAAAGATGAGAAGTGTAAAAGATATTAAGCATAGAAAGATATATCGAAATGTGTCAGGATAAATTTTCTTTTTTGCTCCAAATTGCACAGTTTTTGCTTCTTTTTCTCCAGAACTCCATTTCTTGTGCCTAAAATCAAAAATATACAAAATACCCTCATTTAAAATGCAATATCATTGAAAATTATCAAATATAGGCATTGAAAGCACATGAAAAATTGAACCTTTTTTAGGCGTATCAACATCCTGTCATCAACACAACTCGCCCAGTCAGATTCACAATAACCCTCAATGCCTAGATGTTCATTCTTCTTGAAGATCAACCCCTTCTTTGGTGCACTTTTCAGGTACCTCGGAATCTGATACACATATCCATGTGGCCCTTCCTCAGATCATGCATGTCGCGACTCACCACGCTTACTGCAAATGATATGTCGGGACGAGTATGATTCAGATAGATGAGACAATCTATCAACCTCTGGTATCTTTGCCGATCAACTAACTCACCTACCTCTGCGCTCAACTTTCACTTATGATCAATTGGTGAAACAATAAGCTTGCATCCCAACATTCTTGGCTCTATGAGCAATTCTAGCGCATATGTCATCTAAGATAGAGCATTCCCCTCTACTCCACGAAGCACCTCAATCCCAATGAAGTATCTAATTTGTCACAAGTCCTTCATCTCAAACTGTTTGTGAAATCTTGTATTTAGCAGCGCAATCTCTCCCTCATCATCATCAGTGACTGTCATAACAACCACATACATGACAAGTATAGTGGTGTGACCACTGTTTCATCAAGCAAACAATGTGTGGTCGGCATTAATCTGGTTATAGTCGAAGCCCACCATTTCTCTCTTGAACATGTCAAACCAAGCTCGAGAAGACTATTTCAAACTGTACTGTGACTTTCTCAGTCTACATACCTTGCCCACATTTTGGTCTGTACTAAAGCCTGGGGGGATCTCCATGTACACCTCTTCCAGTTGATCCCCATGAATAAATGCATTCTTCACATTCAGTTGGTGTAACCTCCATCCACATCCAGAGAAATGAGATTCTTAATCGTGCTTATCTTTTCAACTGATGCAAATGTCTTATGATAGTCAATTTCATACATCTGACTATACTCTTTAGCCACCAACTGTGTTTTATAGCGATTAATTTTTCCTTCTGAGGAATTTAAAGACTCATTTACACCACTACCATTTTCTCTATTGGTAGCAATGCGAGATCCCACATCATATTCTTCTCAAGAGCATTAAGTTCCTCCAGCATGACAGCCTTCCACTTTGAAACCTTCTTAGCTACCTGCCAGCACTTGGGTATAGAGAGTGTCTAAAGATGTAATGAATGCTTCGTATAAGGTGATACATTAAAGTATGAGACAAAATGAGCAATATCATGTGAGAACCAAAATGATAAAGAGAATAACAATCAAAAGAATGGCCAACATTATTACGAGAGGTCCTTAAAGTTATGGGAGTAGGAGGAGAATGAGAAGAATCACATCACCTGTGTAATCTAATTTTGAGGTGGATGGTACAAGTGTATCAAGAGTCGAGGTAGACTAGGACAAGGGATTTGATGGCACATCCGGCATTGTTCCCTCATTCTATCTCCTCTTTGTATACACTCGCAACTCCCCATGATCTTGAGTCCCACCACCTTCAGACTCATTTTCCTCATCGTTCGGCTCTTCCTCAGCTTCACTTTTTTCATTATATGGCCCTTCGTAGATCTTTCCCACATAACGGAAGAAGATATCGTTCCCACATGTATCAATCTCTCACCATCACTATTCTCCCCCTCTCGCCTTATATCTTCAGTATCTGGTAAATCACCAAAGGGTGAGATCACCTCCAAGGAATAGTACGATTCAAATTCTTTAAACGTCACATCAATACTCACAAACAATCTCGCATCTATTGGGCTCCAACAGACATATCCTTCTGAGTAGCGGAATAACTCACAAAAACACACTTCACAGCTCTGAGATCCAACTTTCTCATTGATAATTTATTGTCATTTACAAAACATACACAATCAAATACCTTCAATGAAAAAATTCCGCCATTATCTCCTTTAACCAATTCACAAGGAGAATGCTACTCAATACACTTGAGAGCATTCTGTTGATAAATTGAGCAGTTGTTTAAACTCCTTGACCCAAAAGTGTTTTGGAACATTCATCGAGATCATCATGTTTCGGGCTACCTCTAGAAGGTGTTTATTCTTTCTCTCTGTTACTCAATTTTGTGTAGGTGTGTATGAACATGTGGTTTTGAATTTGTATTTCTTGGGCAGACAAGTACTCCTCAAATTCCTTATAGATATACTTTGTCCCATTATCATACCTCAATACATTCACTATTGCACTGTATTCAGTTTGAATCACCCTGTGAAAGTCTTTAAAGCAAGCAAACAAGTCACTTTTGCTCCTATAGCCAAGTAACATGAGAAAATGATAAATGAACGTCACAAAATATCTATAATCATTCATCAAAATTATAGAATAAGGTTCTCATACATCTGAATGCACAAAATCAAAGACATAAGTATTTATTTCCTGCTATGTTTACTAAACTCACAAGCATCACACACAAGCTTTTGCTTATTTATCTATTCATACAGAGGCGAATACAAATGACTCAATAAACTGAATGAAGAGTGTTTCATGTGTTTGTGATGTAGCAACATCACTTTCTCCACACTGCTCCTGATCCTCCTACTTCAGCACTCTCTATCATGGATGTCAGAGTTGAGTCTATTTCCTCTTATCCAAGGACCAGGGTTCATTATGCCACGTGCAATCCCAATTCTTTGGTTAGTCCCCTTCTCTTAAAAGATCACCTTAGGAATATTAAATGAAACAATACATTTTAGTTGAAGAATAATAGAATTAATGGATAAAAGGTCCACTGAAAAGGAAGATGCATCAAAACATTAGACAAATTCATATAATTAATACCCCTCACTGTACCCTTACTAACCACAGGTTGTGTTGTACCATCAGCAGTCTAAATATTCTTTGTAACTACTAAATGAGTATAGGATGCGAACTCTCAAGCATTACCTGTCACATGCCGAGATGCACCAGATTATATTATCTATTATGGTGTTCTTGTGATGGATATAAAGGCAAAAGCATATGTATCACGATACCTTTGGCTAAGTGAACATAAATAACAATCCCTTGAATGATGATAAGATGGATGCATCCTGTCATATCACTTGTCGTTCTTTGCTTCCTCTCTAACATCTCAAGGAGCTCGTGATCCTTATTAGTAAAGACCACCCTGGTCTCTCCTTCGTCTTTCGCGACCATCAAATTTGCCTGATAATCCCCTCTTCCACCTCTTTGGCATCCATGGCTACGGTCACGACATCTGGACTGTCCACATCCATCTCTCTCTCTCCCCTTTGGTGGCTTTGGACAGGTTTTAGTGTCTCATTTCCCCACAGTTGTAGCACCTACGTGTCTCCCCCCGAGCACCTGTCATACCTAACTCAGCTTTTATTCCCGTCAGATATCCCTCTAGTCTCCTCCAAACTAAAGTGGCATCAATCCGACGCGACCAACTCAGATACGTGGTTGTTTCATCAAGTTTCAGATCCACATGAATGAGATCTAGCTTCACCTTCTTCAAAGCATATGTTGAGGTTGTGGCTCCCGTCGAGTCGCTGCTTCCCTGTATAAGTCCAACTAAGACTTTCAGAACTTCAAGATCTATCTTCTCCGGAAGTTTCAATCCTTTATTTATCGCACTATTTCTGTCTTTTGACATCCTTGATCATAAGGATCAAGTCTTGATGACACATATCACCCGTGAATTCCTTCTCCGCCACTTTCTCCTCACACCGAAGGCCCTGTTACTATTTTTCCTTTTCACTTCTGCTCTGATGCATCGAGTTGCAACCTGCATACTCTAATAGAAGTCGTTTGAATAGTCTGCTCCATTGCTTTCTCCTCGTACCAAAGCCGTGTTATTGTTCTCCCCTTTGCTTCGTCTATACAGCATCAAATCGCAACCTTCACGCTCGACCCGCAACCATCTATCCACGTCGATGTCTTCCTCGCATGAATTGTGTCCCAGCGTCGAAGTTCGTTGAAGTTTTCCTCGTGTGAACCGCATCCCAGCGCCGAAGTCTTCCTCGCGCCTCAATCTTCTTCATGCTCAAACAAAAGCCTCATCTCTATCGCGTGAACCCTTCTTCTTCGCGCCACTCCGTGCAAGAAAGCCTAGGGCTTTGATACCATAAGGAAAGAATTGCTCAAAAAACTTGTTTTATTCATTAACCACTTGAACTTATATAGGGTCTTAAACATTTTACAAATAAGTATCCACGCTTCTTCTACATTATCTATTTACAATTAGGACTCCAAAACTAGGTACAAATCTCAACAGTATAATGTAAGAGGCTGAGTTCAACTACAACTGTGCCTTGATAGATGAATGTAAAGCTCGGTAGGAAATTTTCAAAGAAAATAGGAAGATGTACATATATGCCACTTAATTCCTATGTTTTTACATATCTAGCACCTAAACTTTAATTTATAAATTTATGCCACATTATTTGTGCATGAAAATGTTCAATTTACATTTTAAAAGTTAAAATAGTGGCATTTTTTATGTGATAATAAAGATTTGAATGTTATAAATGGAAAAAGTAGAGTTTACGAGTTAGTTATATAAATACAAGGGAATTGGACGATATGCATGTAAATGCCCCCCAAAAAAATGACTCAAGAAACAGTGATCTGACAGATGGAAATTTGGGAAAAACATGATGATAATGTAAATGGCAGAACAGGTGCTGATCTAATATAGCAAATCTAGCCTACATATACCACTGGAATATTGGAAATCTAAAAGGAACTATTGGTTAAAACATGACAACAGTGCTGTATTGAGAAAAACTCTAATGAAGCAATGCAAGCTAACGATGACTCCAGAACTTCCACATAAAATAGAGTTCGTAAAATGGGGGCAGAGACTAGCTTATGGTATATCCCATTTCCAAGTTTCCAATTAACTCACATGGCAATCACAATGCGCAGCAGATATAGGGCCAAGTTTATTTACACTAAAATTATTGTTCAATTCCATGGAAACAGAAATTCACTTCCGCCTATAGAGCTAAATGCGTACAAAGCCAGCAGATGGACATATTTATTATCCAGTATAGCCGGAATCAATGATTAGCATTTTTAATATAAAATAAAAGCCTTTCAAAGTTATGAGATTGGTCCAATAAATGCTTGAACTCAATCAACAATAATTATCCACTTAATTCATTCAAAAAAAGGTAAACATCAGCATAATTGTGGATGAAGATAGCACAGCACCAGAAAAGACGAGTAATGATGGCTGCTGGCTAGTCTTGGGGCTCGACGTTGGGGAAGAGAAATAACGAGAAGGAGAGCTATTACAGTGCGTGGAGGCCATCGGAACGCAATAACTACGCTGCGTGGAAGCGACGGGCCAATATGGGAGGAAGACGGTGACCGCGGAGAAGTTCGCGAAGAGAAATGGCTGAGAGAAGGGGTAGCGGAGGGAGGAGTTATGTACCGGCGTGGGCGCTAAAACGCCATCCGCCATGGCGCCAATATTTGCGTACATAAAGTGGAAAAAATATTACATTACGCATTAGAGTAAAGTGCTTACCCAACGAAATCACGCCACGATATCCCGCGCAACGCAGAAATAAAACGGCCCAGTAACACGGGGAATATTCCTCCCCGTGTTATTCATGTGTTATTGTGTGTTATTCATGTGTTATTGTATCCTGGGAATATTCCTGGTGTTATAATAACACAATAACACATGAATAACACATGAATAACACACAATAACACTTGAATAACACGGGAAATATTCCCGAAAGAGAAAAAACGGCGCAGTAACACGGGGGAATATTCTCTCCCGTGTTATTCTTGTGTTATTGTGTTTTATTCATGTGTTATTGT
>NW_018239910.1:22412-25723 GCF_001263595.1 Phalaenopsis equestris | reverse complement strand
CGAGATGTCGTGGCGTGTTTTGATTGGCTACGCACGTTATTTTTACGTGCGTAGTACTGATGTAATATTTCTTCCATAAAGTGAGGGGTTAATGAGGCGGCATAGGTCTCTCCTGTAATCTCGTAACTTGTAATTTATTTGTACTGATCAAATTACAGATAGTTTATAAAAAGATTACAGGAGTTACAGAAGGGTATAACCCCGATATAACTTTCCTGTACCCTCTGAATAATCCTGGACGTACGCATCGCTCCATACGTCTTACGTACGCAAATATTTTCCCCGTCATGGAGGATGTCGCAGACCTAGATGGCAAACCCTGTCCACAGGGAAAAATTTGCAAGTAACACAGTGAGATGCGTGCGATACCGAATCGGAAGACTCCGCTTGCGGTCCCACTAATAAAATAAATTGAATTAATGAGTGTGACCCCTAAACCGGCAAGTGATGTAACGCGTTTGTAATATAATGTGTAACTCCGATATACCCTACCTTTAAATACCGCAGTCGGTCTGCATTAATGCGATTGTAACCGCGTTATACTAGTCCTGTACCTTCCACGATAAACTCCCATGTAACGCGTCTGTAACTGTGTTATACTAGCCCTATACCTTCCGCGGTAAACTCGCATGTAATGTGCTTGTAACCGCGCTATACTAGCTCTATACTTTCCGTGGTAAACTCCCATGTAATGTGTTTGTAACCGCATTATACTCAAGTTATACCTTCCACGATAAAGACATACGTAACGCGATAGTAATTTTTTTGTAACCCGATTGTAAGTTTTTCTCTATACCGCACGCGTATCTTGACTGAAACTTCTATTTAACGTGGAACCGCGGTTATAATCCTTTTGTAATCTTTTAATTACGAATTGTAACATTTTTATAACCTTCAAAAATTGTGTTTTATAACCTTGGTAAAAGGTAGAAACCAGACAGTGGCTTTTCATTTTTTAAAACAGGAATTCACGTGTGCTAAGGTTCTCCTTTGTCGTCTTCCTTTTGAAGGTTAGGGCAACAGAGTGTGGATTGCTTTGGCGAAGGAACACTAAAATGGAAGAGGACATCGCCAAGACCATGAAAACGAATTTGGTAGAGGTCAATGTCGCGGACTTGGGAAAGGCTCAGAAACCTGAATGCGAGGAGGCACCGCAAATGGTCAAGGGAGGTCGTAAGGAGAGAAAAGAATCAAAGAAGAAGGATAATGAATCTATGTATTTTTCGGGTTTCATTTTGATTCCCTAAAGCTTGGTTATGTTTTATGGTTATGTTTTAGGTTTTTTAGGTTTTATTTTTAAATTCATCCTTTTATCATCATTTGGATTTTAATTTGATCTTAAACTATTATGATATATTATTGTAGGTTTTTTAGCACAAAGTCAATGAACTGCAAGTGTCTTCCATCTGCAGTACAAGAAGTCTTCGATAAGGTTCGACCATCAGTAGACGAGGAAACATGGAATAAATTGGAAGCCATGAGTTTAGCTCAGTTTTTTTAACCCCCTCTACACCCTCAAGATCATATTTTGACAATGCACATAATAAATTATTGGAATATTGATCGAATGACATTCAACTTCGGAGGAAAAGAGCTTAAATTTTATGCAGACGAAGTTGCAATCCTGATTGACATGCCAAATAGAGGTTTACCTGCATACTGGAGTAATTCCCCGCCAACTAGTATGGATGTGAGACAATTAAAGACCGCACTGCTGAACTATTCACCAGGAGAGTCCTTGAATAACCTTTTGTAATTATTAATAAAATTTTTAATGTCAAATTTAATTTTTCCTTCAAGTAACTTCAAAATGTCGAAAGAGTTGTCATTTATCCGTGAGGATGTAGAATCATTTACAACTTATAACTGGTCAGCAACTGTATGTAATTTTCTAATCGAGCAACTGAATATCTGTGTCACGAAAATAAAGAAAGATCAGTCGTTAGGATACATTACTGGTTTTGTATTCTTTCTAACGGTTTGTGTTATTCATATAAGTTATAAAAATTAATATTAATATAATTAACATCATTTATTAATTAATTGCAGTAAATTATTGTATCATGTTTCATGCAGCTGTGGTTTTATGAGCATACCTCCTTAGTCCTCCCAACAGTGCCTGAGATTAGGCCAAGAATGTTGAGGTGGCCAGTTAACATAAAGTGAAATTTGGTTAAGATACAACTAGCCTTTAAGAGGCTGATAGCCACCGAGGTGATTAGCCAATGTTCTTTATAGCATCTCTAGTAAGGGTAAAGAATATTATTGTTCCTATTTGGCACAACACAATTTGCATACTTCTACAACAGAATTCCTATAATTATTATTGATTCATGATAAGAAGAAAGATATTTTCATATTAAGTACTTTTCTTCTACAAAAACTTTAGTTATCTTTTTACGTTGTTACTGTTTCGTTAAAATATAAAAAATATTTAAATTTTAAATTCCTACAAAAATCGTTTTTAGTTTAAGTAATTATCTTTTTAAAAATAGAAAAACTTTATAAAAAGTGCATATTGCATAATCTTCCCTTTAGGTTCGATATTCAGGTCTTAATCAAAAAGTCCTATATTACTTGAAAACGAAATGTATACTTGTATAGTATCCCAATATAAATATATATAAATTAAAAAGTTAAATTCTTATTTTTCCTTAGGATCAAGTTTTTGGTTTTGTCGCAAAATAAGGAAATATAAGTAAAAAAATACCATCAGAACTATTGATATACTGTACATAAGCATTAAGTACGGGATCAAGTTTTTGACGCCGTTGCCGGGAAAGAAAACTAAATAAATTTCTAATTTTAAAAAGTCTTATTTAAACTTTAGAGATTGTATCTTATTTTGTTTGTTTTATTTTATTTTATGTTAGTGTATGTGTAGTTCAGGTTCTGAAGGACTAGTGCCTTACGATTCTGAATTAGAAAGAACTATTAGAAAAATCAGAAAAATTAAAAAAATTAAAAAATTTGAAAAATCCAAAAAAATTACAAAAATGGCAAACCAAATAATCAAAATACTGAAATTCATCAAGAGTTTAGACCTTTAAGAGATTATACCATCCCTATTGTAGATGAACTTCATTGTAGTATTGAAAAATCTACTGCAGTGGCTAATTCATTTGAGCTTAAACTTGCTATTATCCAAATGGTAGCAAATAATCAGTTTGGGCGATCACCAACTAAAGATCCAAATTTACATCTTACCAATTTTCTAAAATTATGTGCTACCTTTAAATACGATGGTATTTCAGATGATGTCATAAGACTTAGGTTATTTTTTTTCTCACTGAGGGATAAAGCTAAGATGT
>NW_018239910.1:18849-22116 GCF_001263595.1 Phalaenopsis equestris | reverse complement strand
ATTTCATGATGCTTATGCTTTAATTGAAGAGATGGCTACCAATAATTTTCAATGCCCTTCTGAGATGGTGAATCTAAAAAAATTAGCCAATATTCATGAAACTAATATTCATGAAACTGATGCATTTACTATATTAACAAATCAAGCAGCTGCGATTTCAAATAAGTTAGATCAATTTGAAATGAATTTTTCTCAACCAATTTCCATGATTGAAGAGAATTCATTAGGCCAGATGGTAGATTCTCAAACATCATTAGAGATTGAATGCCATAAATAATAAGCAAAATAACCCATATTCCAATTATTATAACCAGGTTGGAAGAACCATCCCAACTTTAACTGGAATAACAATTTGGGTGGTAATAATCAGCAATGGGGGAACAACCAAGGAAATTCATTGAGAAACTAGAACAACCAAGAGAATAATAATTACAGATCTACTTATCATTCAGATTTCAACAGTAGTACACAATTTAAAGATAAGAAGTTGTCTATAGAAGAAGTGATATTACAAATGGGTAATCAGTTACAAAGTCAATGAGCTACAATTAGAAATATTGAGAATCAACTTGGACAAATCGCAAATTCATTAAGTAATAGATCCCAAGGAACACTTCCTAGTAATATTAAATCAAATCCAAAAGACCAAAATAAAGAGCAAGTTAAAGCCGTACAACTTAGAAGCGGAAGAGAGTTGGAAGGAAGGGTTCAAAAAGAGGTTGAAGTAGAGAGAGAAGAAATTGAAGAATCAAAAGAGGACCCTCCGAAAGATTTTGAAAGACTTATTTCTCCATCGAAAATTGATTTAGAAAAACCACCACCTCCATTTTTTCAAAGACTTTGACAACAAAAGTTGGATAAGCAATTTTCAAAATTTCTGAAAATATTTAAGAAGCTTACAATCAATATTTGATTTGCTGAAGCCTTAGAACAAATGCCCAACTATGTAAAGTTTAAGAAGGATATTCTCAACAGAAAAGGAAGTTTGAAGATAATGAGACTGTTGCACTTATTGAGGAGTGCAATGCTATAATTTGAAAAGCTTAAAGATCCTGGTAGCTTTACAATTCTATATGCAATAGGAAATATATGAGACAGATTTTATGGAAAAGCTTTATGTGATTTAGGTGCAAGCATTAACCTTATGCCATTATCAATATTTAATAGATTGAGATTAGGAGAAACAACCACTACTACTATAACTCTGCAGTTAGCAGATCGTTCAATAACCTATCTTAAAGGAGTTATAGAAGATGTTCTAGTAAAAGTGGATCAATTTATCTTTCATGTCCTGCTGATTTCATTGTGCTAGAAATGGAGGAATATAAAGAGATACCTATCATTTTAAGGAGACATTTCCTAGCCACAGGAAGAGCGATGATAGATGTGCAGAAAGGTGAATTAATAATGCACGTCAATGATCAAACTATTACTTTTAACATTTCAAATTCAATGAAATACCCTGCAAAAAGATAAAAATGATGAATGTTATAGAATGGATGTTATAAGATATATGAGCGAATGTCTTTTCAAGATTACTTATGAAGAAAAATTTGAAGAAAAAGATTTGTAGCACGAGCAAGAAGTGGAATTAGATGAATGTGTAAACCTTTTTAATGAAGATTTAAGTTATGTTCAGGAAAGTTTTGAAATTTTGGATATGATAGACAAAGATAAATCATTTTGTCCATCTATTGAAAAACCTCCAGAACTTGAGTTGAAATTACTTCCTGAACATTTAAAATATACATTTTTAGGAGATTCCAATACTTTACGAATTACAATTTCCTTAAAATTAACTATGGAGGAAGAAGAAAGGTTGATGAAAATTTTAAAAAATTTTACGAAAGCCTTTGGATGGACAATTGTTGATATTAAAGGAATCAGTCATTCAATTTGTTTGCATAGAATTCATATGGAAGAGAACTGCAAACCCAGGGCTGATCCTCAAAGGAGACTGAATCCTATTATAGAGTGGTGAATCTGCATTGATTATAGAAAATTAAATTTTACCACTTGGAAAGATCATTTTCCACTACCCTTTCTAGATCAAATGTTGGATAGACTAGTTGGGCACAAATACTTTTATTTTCTGGATAGATATACCAGATTCAAATATCCATAAATATCTCCTGAGGATCAAAAGAAAATAGATTTTACCAGTCCTTATGGTACTTTTTCTTTTAGAGGATGCCCTTTGATTTATGTAATGCCCCTGCTACATTTCAAAGATATATGATTATAATTTTTTGTGATTTAATTGAAAAAGGGATTGAAGTATTCATAGATGATTTTTCAGTGTTTGCAACTTCGTTTGACTCATGTTTAGAACATTTATCTAAAGTACTTAAGCATTGTGAAGAAACAAATTTAGTCCTTAATTGGGAAAAATGCCAATTTATGGTAGCAGGAGGAATTGTATTAGGTCAATAAATATCAGAAAATGGTATGGAAGTAGATCCTGCTAAAATTCAATTGATCGTTAATTTACTATATCAAACAAATGTAAGGGAAATTAGTAGTTTTTTAGGACATGCTAGATTTTATAGGTGATATATTAAAGACTTTTCAAAGATTGCTAAGCCTTTATGCCATTTACTGGAGAAAGATGCAATTTTCAATTTTGATGAAGAATGCCTAATAGCTTTTAATTTGTTAAAAGAAAAATAAATCACTGCACCAATTATAGTTTCACCAAACTAGGGAAAACCTTTTGAATTGATGTGTGATGCTAGTGATTATGCTGTAGGAGTTGTTTTAGGACAAAAATATGATAAAATTTTCAAAGTAATTTACTATGCTATTAAAACTCTTAATGAAACTCAAATCAATTATACAACAACTAAAAAAAGAGTTTTTAGCAATAATATATGCTTTTGATAAATTTAGATCTTATTTAATTAGAACTCATTGTGTAGTGCATACAGATCATTCTACTATTAAGTACTTAATGAAAAAGAAGGATGCTAAACCTAGACTTATATGATGGATTCTTCTTTTGCAAGAATTTGATTTTGAAATAGTAGATCGAATGGGGACTGAAAATCAATTTGCTGACCATTTGTCCAGGGTTGAGTTAGAAAAACCACTCTATTTTGAAAAAAGAAATTAATAAACATTTTTCAGATGAAAAATTATTCACTATTAACGAGTGGCGTGTTCCGTGGTATGCCAACATTGTAAAATTTATTGTTAACAATATTATACCCTATGAAATGACATACCAACAAAAGAGGAAATTTATTTCTGAAGCTAAGACTTATTTTT
>NW_018239910.1:15338-18578 GCF_001263595.1 Phalaenopsis equestris | reverse complement strand
TGGATAGAAGTTGTTGCTTTACCTCGATGTGGTGCTAAAAGTGTTGCAAAATTTTTGAAAACAAATATATTTTGCAGATTTGGGATGCCGAGAATTATCATAACCGATGGGGAAAGTCATTTCAAAAATGTCATAATGGAGAAATTTTTAAAGAAATATCATATAAACCATAGGATTGTTACTGCTTATCATCCTCAGACAAGTGGTTTGGTTGAATTATCCAATCGTGAAATTAAAAGAATTATGAAAAAATCTATAAATCCAACAAAAATGGATTGGTCAGTCAAACTTGGCTATGCTTTGTGGACTTATAGGACTGTATACAGAACTCCTATAGGAATGTCCTCATATAGGCTAATATTTGGGAAAATTTGTCATTTATCAGTTGAACTTGAGCATAAAGCATATTGAATGATTAAGGAATTCAATTATAATTTAAAGGATGCTGGTGAGAAAAGGTTATTACAATTAAATGAGCTTGAAGAGATAAGGAATGTATCTTATGAAAATGCTGATATTTACAAAGAAAAGATGAAGATGTGGCATGGTCAAAGGATTCTTACTAAAAATTTTCAGCCAAAGCAACATGTTTTGCTATATAATGCAAGGTTAAGATTATTTCCAGGCAAACTTAAGTCCAGGTGGATGGGCCCATTTGTTGTGATGAAAGTTTATCCTTATGGAGCTCTGGATATTAAAGATCCTAATTATGAGAAAATTTTTAAAGTGAATGGACATAAAGGGAAACCTTATTATATAGGGGATCAACATAAATATAATGATGGAATGATGTTGGGTCAACCAGAATGAGCACTGGTTACGTCGGGCTGACGACGTAAAACCAAGCACTTTGTGGGAGGCAACCTATAGTTATCAGTGTGTTTTTGCTTTGATTGTTGTTTTGAATCTGATTAAGAAATTTGGGGTAGTATTTTTGAGTTTATTATGTGCTAGTAAATATTTTTAGACTTTATTTAGTGACCTAGACATGTTAGAATGAGAATTTGAATGTTAAGTTGACCGGTGCAAAAATGTACACCGGCGCTTAAGCGCGGCAATTTAATCACTTGTGCAAATTTCAATTTCTAGAAGATGTAACAACAATTTAGTTAGAATAAACGTTTCTTGGCAGTTTCTAGTCGTGCTTAGAAGTTATGAGGGGGAATTAGGCCTATAAATAGAAGGGGTTTGTGAAGGATTATTGTTTACCCTAAAAGTCTAAGAAAGAGAGAGATTTAGAGAAAATGTCTTCATGGGAGATGGATTTGAAGAAGAAGGAAGATGCCATGAGGAAGAAATTCATTATTCAAAGTGCACAGGAGATGTATAATAGTTTTTTAGCCGTTAGTATTGAAGGGATATCAAAGAAGATCAACCAGATGAAGAATACTATATCTGTATTAGAGACTAAGGTGCTTGAATTACATGCTCATCTAGAACATATTGGGTGGCAACTTAAGATGAAATTCAGCCATACCAGCTATGTAAAGAAAGTGGATAAAGCGATGTTCCTTAAATAAAAGTGGATCGAAGATGATAGTATTAGAGCTTGTCACCACTGTCCGTTTTATCAACTCTATATTCTTGGAGAGACTACTGAGAAACAAGAATTTGTTCCTTCTAATGAAGAGTGGAATTAAGTTAAGTGTTAGAAATTATGTGTTTGGAGTCATGTTTTTAAGTGTGTTAGTGTTTGTCTTGTGTTTAGTGCTTGTATCACTTATGTGTTTAATTGTAAATGTGTGTTAAATGTGTTTGTAGTTGTTTGTGAATTAATATAAGTTTGTTTTTGTGAAAATTTGTGTTATTTTTAGCCTTAAATTGAATTAATTATTATGGAGAATTTTGAGAGAGAAGGGAGTTATAGAAAGTAAAAATAGTCATTTAAGTGCAATGAGACCATTTAAGGGTGGTTTACTTAGGCTAATAATGCATTTTACTTCAAATTAAAAATTTTAAAAATTGTGCACTGACGCCTAAGCACCACATCTCACACTTAAGCACGAGCCAACCAGAGAGGCAGGCACCTAAGCGCCACTTACCCGCGCTTAAGCACTGGTTCGCGAAAATCGGTTCGTGAATAGTTAAAAGTGAATTTTTGGTCTGAAAATGCCATTTTTAATGCCTCCTATCATCTTCCCCAACTCAAGTTCACGATTTTGAGGGCTAGGGTAAGTGAAATTTGGAGATTTCTTAGTGGAATCAAGTGAGATTTGCTAGATCCAAGTTCCTTGAGGTAAGAGCTTTGCTTCTATGCAAAAATTTTGGATTTTCACCATATATTTTAAGCACATTTGGAAGATTTCGAAAATTTACTATTCATGGTGAAATGTGAAGAAAAATCTATGGAAATTGCTTGAGAAGTTTAGTTAGTGCTTTTGGAAGTTTAGTTTAGTGATTTAAACTTGATTTTTAAAGTTAATTTTGAAATTTATCAATTTTGTAGAATGACACCAAGAATGAAAAGGAGCAAAGGAAAGAGCCCATTGGATTTGAGCAAATTTGTCAGTTCAAAAGCTCAAGATCGATATAGTGACGTTCTACAGTCACAAAAATTGATTCAGGAGCGATGTTTTAAGAGTCCATGTAGAGAAGTGGAAGACCTGATAGTTCGCCGATAGTGGGAACAATTTTGTTGTTTATGTGTTGTTGCTATAATTTATGTTGTAAGAGAGTTTTATGCAAATCTCCCAGAGGCTGAGGACGATCGAGTTATGGTTCGAGGGAAGTTGGTACCTTTTACTCCAGAGGTAATCAACTTGTTTTACCCTTTACCATCAGAGACTTTGTGTTTTTATGAGAATTATAGTCCTACGGAAGCAAAATTGGACGAGATAATATCTTATTTGATTGTTTGAAGAGGACTTTGGAAGATTACAAATGAGAGGAGAGTAAATTTTCTAACGTCAAAGTTGTGTGCACCATCAAAGGCTTGACACTATTTTATATCTGCTCATCTGCTTCCTACAAATCATCTTGTCGGGACTATTTTTGGTGTGGGGTTTGTCCGTAAGAAGCTATCGGTCATCGGAATTGAAATCCCGTTGCTCGCTTTGGAAGGACGTTTTAAAAATTTTAATTTTGAAAAAGATGAAGTCAAACTGACCCCATAATTTTCATAGTTTAGATGAAAGAGCGTTTTACCTCAAATCCTGTATCTATCCCGAAGGACGAACACAAGAATTGAGGGTGAGGCTCGGTCAAATAAACTAAAGAAAGTTATGACATCCGTTTGGTCTG
>NW_018239910.1:8109-9645 GCF_001263595.1 Phalaenopsis equestris | reverse complement strand
TTCTAGACCTCAACCAAAAGTGAGGTCAACACATCTCAGTGAAATGACCAGAGAGAGCGACATTGAATTATTGTATTCAGGAGGGAAAGCCCATCAACATAGGGGCTTTGATCTATCACACTATTATCAGTTCAGCTGCTGCTACTACTACTGCAGGTATGAGATTTGCTTCCTTGATATTTTCTTTATGCAAGTTGGCTGGAGTAAAGTATGATAGTTAGGAGGAAAATCTGTTGCCTTTGAAGCCATTATGAAAGTGAATGTGAAGACTTATTCGGAGCATTAGATTTTTGGCTAGAGAGGAGGATTTTCCAGGAGCTATGGATTAGAGACGTCTGCTTCATCTTCATCAAGACCATTTGCTTCACGTGCTTCTACATCTTGAGTTGAGTCAACTGAGACTCAAGAGAAGTTATTATAGAAGATGATGACTCATATCCAGCTTTACCACTGATAAAGTTCAAAATATAGAACAATTTGTTGAGCATATAAATAGGTATAATAGGAGAAAGAGTGACTTTGAGGAGAAATAATACCCATCTCTAGAGGACCTCATTAGAGGTGACCTAGGAGTAGTATTTTTTCAACACGCTCATTATTCTGACTATGAGCCTAAAGAAAAATGGTATAGTGGCGATTCTGAGAGTGGAGAAGAGTAGAGATGAGAGATGATGTGTTGGACTTAATTTAGTTTGATGTATTGTTATGTTTGTGTTTTGCTATGGACTCTGTGATGTAGTACTGCTACATATGCAGTTATGTGATGTTGTGGACTATGTTTTATGTTGTGTTTTGAATTTTTATGTTCTATTGTTGTTGTGATTATTGTGTTAGATAATATTTTATTTTTAAAATTTTAGGGTAGTAACTATTTTTGATTTTAGTACTGTAGATTGGTTAGTTTAGAACTTAACTTAATTTCATGTTTTTTTTTAAAGTTAAAAATCTTGCTAGCTTAGATCTTAATTTTAAAATTCAGAAATTTCTACCCTATATTTTTCTTTTATCATGTTAGTGTGTTGTTTGCTTTTATACCCACTGTTTAGAAGTCTATTGAATATCTACATGTTAAAATAAAATAAAATGTTAGAAAATTTGATCAAAATTAATTTTACTCATGTCTTTAGTTTTATACTTGTATAATTAGGATGTAAAAATTTCTGTTAGCATGTTATTTCAATTTTCATTCCTGCCTTTATAATTATCTGATGCTAAACTGTTTAATCTGTTAAAAAAAATTAAGTTTGCGGGAGGGATGAAAAACATTTTCAAAACTTGAATTTTATTTGTTCTCAAATGAACTACAAATGAATTTGAATTTTAAAAGAAAAATTGATTATGTATACGAAGTTATATTAGGGAAGTAAAATTTGATTTTAGAAATGAGTAAGAAAATTTAGTTAAAATTTTAAGTAAAAAAGTAAAACTTTAAGTTAAAAATTTTTAGTATAAAAAATGACTACCTTTAGTAAGAAAAATTATATTTTTGAAAAATTTAGATAATTTAGACTTTATTTTTAATACTTAAATTTCTTT
>NW_018239910.1:1751-7554 GCF_001263595.1 Phalaenopsis equestris | reverse complement strand
TAAAGAAACTCATATACATATCATACATATTTGGTTTTAATAGATTGAAGTGTCACTTGAGGACAAGTAAAATTTTAAGTTTAGGGG
Source organism: Phalaenopsis equestris (assembly GCF_001263595.1). Taxonomy (NCBI): domain Eukaryota; kingdom Viridiplantae; phylum Streptophyta; class Magnoliopsida; order Asparagales; family Orchidaceae; genus Phalaenopsis; species Phalaenopsis equestris. The sequence goes on along the minus strand of NW_018239910.1, from coordinate 7,467 downwards.
ATTTTAATACACCTAAAATATATAGTGTTTGTAGACACATTTTTATATCTATTTTTTAGATATTGCACCTTAATGGAAGGTATTTTTGTGTTTTTCTTGCAGATACAATCAAAAATGAAAAAAATGCTTAAAGGAGTGAAAAAAGGATAAAATTTGGAGAAAAAAGGTGAAAAATTGTACAAAAGAGTTTTAGCGCCTGAGCGTCAAATCCGGCGCTTAAGCGCCGATTTTACGCGTAGATAAAAAAGAGAAAGTCGCGCCTAAGCACCGAGACCCTGCACTTAAGCGCTAGTGGCAGTTACTAGACGAGTAAAATTAGTTTTCATGAATTTTGAAGAGGTTTTAGAGGCATCCATTGGCTTAATAGGTAGTTGTAACCATCATGGACGACAATCATCATAAAAGGATGCGTCTCTTGGGCAAATACATCGAATCAAGACACATTTTGAAGAGATCCATTTTGAAGAGGACACATTTTGAAGAGATCCCAAGGCACGTCTTGGAAAACTATAAAAGAAAGAAGAGAGGACTTAGAAAAGAGTCCTAAAAATATTGGCAAGTTTGGAAAGTTATTCTCTGGGAAATTAGTTCAGAGAGATTTTCAGAAACCACTTTTTATGTACTTTATCTTTTTTGTTATTTTATTTTGAGTGATTGTAAAAGAGAAGAGATTCAAAGGAACTTTAAGAGTTTGGTGGATGACTTGAGATAAGTTTTTATCTTTTTGTTTTAGACAACTTTTGGTTTTAATTAAGACTTGTTGTTTCTTTGACAATGATTTCTTCTTTTAAACTAAAGTGTAGTTTTGTTTTATTAATTGATTGGGGGAGCGAAACACGGGGCGCGGTTTAACATCTTTCTTCTTAAAATGATAAGTAATGAAGTTTTGGATGGAATTTCTGGAGAGTATTGATCTTTAATGTTGGAAGAAGTTGTGATGATTTAAATCCATGCACTTCATTTACTTCTTGATTTGACCAATCCCGATGTTAAAATTTGTTTTGAGAACATGTAAGAACCGGGTGGTATTGTCTCAGTCAACAATTGGAAAGAGTCACATGAGGTTGTATGAATGAGAATGTAGTTCATATGATTGAGAGCAAATAAATAGGGAAATATTCATTGATGAGTGTAGAGTTAGAGGAGTTTAAAGTAACAGGTTAAAGTCCCAAACTTGGTTTAGTATTTTAGGTTCTAATACGAGAATGTTAGCCCCAAGGTGGAGGGAATCGAGAAAACTCTAGAGTGAGAGCTAGTATCTTCCCTGCCTAGCCAGTCTTCAGAACTATTCAAACTTTAAATTAGCAAATGTTCTTTATAATATCTCTAGTAAGAGTAAAGATTATTATTGCTTCTATTTGGCACAACACAATTTTCATACTTCCACAACATAATTCCTATGCTTATTACTGATTCATGATAAGAAGAAAGATATTTTTATATTAATTAATTTTATTCTACAAAAACTTTAGTTATCTTTTTAAGTTGTTACTGTTTCGTTAAAATATCAAAAAAATACAAAAAATATTTAAATTTTAAATTCCTACAAAAATCATTTTTAGTTTAAGTAATTTTCTTTTTAAAAATATAAAAACTTTCTAAAAAGTGCATATTGCATAATTTTCCCTGTGGGTTTGATATTCAGGTCTTAATCAAAAAGTCCTATATTACTTGATAATGATATGTATACTTGCATAGTATCACAATATAAATATACATAAATTAAAAAGTTAAATTCTTATTTTTCTTCAGGATCAAGTTTTTGGTTTTGTTGCAAAATAAAGAAATATAAGTAAGAAAATACCATCAGAACTATTGTTATACTGTGCATAAGCATTAAGTACGGGATCATCCAACACCACTGGTGGTTGGTTTTCTTACTAGAGAACAAATTCTGGATTATATGAGGGAAGAAATCGACTTCTGCTATAGCAAATTCACCGACTTGTTAATGTGCTGTGTTTTTAAATTGCTTTAGATGTTCTACTTTCATATAGATTTCACGTAACATTTATATGTTTAAAATGCAGAGGGGATTTATTTATTAATATGGGACAGGTGTCATTAACACGACGTTATCTCGATGAACTCCTCAAGGAGGGCTGGTTAAGAAACAAACAAGTTGATTGTTTTGCAATGTTGTTGGAAGCTAAAAGAAGTCAATCACTGCATTTATATAAATCATACTTATATGTCTTTCCATGCCACTGGTAAATTTTGTATTTCCTTTGTCCTATAATGTACCTAAATACATCTAACATGACCATTTATTCTTATGTGATATGTCTCCCTTTATGCATTTGTATAAAGTTGGAAATGCTAAAGGATTTGTGGAGCACAATACAACTGAAACTGCTGCAAATGTTGAGTTGATTCTACTGTCAATAATAAATAATCAGCATTGGACATTATTAGTTGGGGCAATCAAGGAGCGCAGAGGGAGATTTTACGACTCCTTACCAAACATAATGCATATGAATATCACCAACGCCATTGTAAGTAGACAATGTTATTTACTTTATCGTTAAACAAACACTAGCTCATTCTTTTCTACAATTAACTGTGCAGATTAAACGTTTTTGGAATGATGCTGACCAATTGTTCCAAACTGATATGAGTAAATGGCCAGTACATATGGCCAGGGGCATACCAGTACAGAGCAACAATTTTGACTGTGGAATATTTTTATGTAAATATATGAAAATAATAGTACAAAAGAATAAAACTGATTGGAAAGACTATTTGGAATGGCAGAATTCTATGCCATTATTTACAGCAAAAATGAGATATGAAATATGCAAATTTTCTTTGTCAAGAACATGATCACAGGTTTATGTTTATTATCATTTAACCCTTTAGTCAACAAAAAAATCATCATTTTTAGCTAAAGTTATTAAGGAATGACATTGCTTTTCTTTGTTTATAATGCAGATCCAGGTTACAAAAAAAAAATCATCATTTTGAAGATGTTGATTTGAGATATAATTGTTTTGATCTTGCTGATTTTAGATTGCAATATCTACTTAGTTTGTCATTTATTCAGAAAATCACTTATTCAATTTGTGCAGGAACCAAAGAAGAAATTAAATAACGCAAGAGCCATATGGGTGGATGACAGTTTTTTTGGGGGAGCTCAGTGATGATTTTTTTGGGGGGAGCTCGGTGCTGATTTTAGATGATGATTTGATCTCACTGATTTTATATTTTTTTGGGGGAGCTCGGTGCTAATGGATAGTTTTAAATTCTGTACTTAATAATGTATTTCAATTCTGGACATTCAAATGTATTCTTTAATTTGGAGATATAGCACATGTATTTTTGGTTTCATTTGCGGTTTTATGTAATGATTGTAAGGATTTCCTTAGCTGTGAATAAAAGTATAGATTTTGTGTAAAAATTCTGTTGAGCTGCCTATTCTGTGGCTTACATTTTGTGGTTTGGAGATATAATCTGTGGTTTCAAATCTATTCTGTGACTTACATATCTTATTACATAATATATTCTGTGGCTTAAAAATCTGAGGATAATAAGCTTTAAAGTCTGCTTACAAAGCTTTGAAATATGTTTACATATTATATTATGTGGCTAATAAGCTTTGAAATTTGCATACAAGGCTTTCAAATCATATTACAAAGTCCGAGTACAAAGCCTTGAAATCTACTTACAAGGCTTTCAAATCATATTACAAAGTCTGTGTACAAAGCTTTGAAATTTGCTTACAAGGCTTTCAAATCATAATACAAAGTCTGATTACAAAATTTGATTACAAAGTTGAGCAGGCAGCCAAAATTTGATTACAAAATCTTATTGCAAAATCTGATTACAAAGTTGAGAAAGAAGCCAACATCTTATTTCAAAATCTGATTACAAATTTGAGTAAGAAGCCAGAATCTTATTACAAATTTTTATAAGAAGCTTTGAAATCTTATTACAACGTTGAATAAGAAGCCAAAATCTAATTACAAAGCTGAGTAGGAAGCCAAAATCTGATTACACATTTTTATAAGAAGCCAAAATCTGATTATAAAGCTGAATAAGAAGCTAAAATTTTAGTAGGAAGCCAAAATCCGCTGACTAATCTGATTACAAAATAGGAACACAAATCAAAATTCCTTTATGTAGGCGGAAAGTTGAATTTTGAAATGGAGCAAAAATTTGAATTTCTTCATCAAACTAATTTTTTGCAAATAAAAAATTCTAAATTTCTTCATCAAACTAAATCTACCAACATGTTTTACAGAAATTCAGACCATTGAGGCATTGTTGTCTCATTAAGGGAATTCGTCATCATGGCGGTGTAGGATTCCCTGTTCCGTAGAGCAAAGAAATTTTGCAGTGGATATCAATGTATTAGTGAAAACTTGAAATCTTCATATTACAACATAAATAATTAAACAAATCAGCATTAAATTTGTACTTGTGTTAGGAAATCAGGAAGTGAGCATATGGGTGGATGACATTGTGATGATTCGGGTTCTTCGGTTGTTGAAATATTTTTTTGTTTTCCTATGTATAAAGTGTTTATGGGTGAAAATTTATGGTTTGTTGAAACATATGAAAAGGGGTTAAAGTTGTGGAATATACCTTTTGATCTTTTATTTTTCTCCCAATACCCTTTTAGTCTGGCATTAAATATTCCTTTTGGGCGCATTTTGGCAGGATCATTCAGATTTGATTCATTATTGACAGGCTTCTTATTTTTTTTGTTTGCTCCTAGCTCTAAAACCTTTACTAATCAATATCTCATCAATATCTAATGACAGTTTCTTCATGGACTCCCTCATGCACTGCTCAACTTCTGGATTGCCCTTTTCTTTTTGGGTGCATTGATAAGCAGCTTTCTGCATGTGTACTTGGAAAATTAGGTCGCCTCTAATATCATGCGAGGTTTGTGACTATTGAAAATGCATGTGCCTAGAACTGTTATATACACCTCTTTTTGCATTTTTAGACCATCTCAATAATATATATTTATCAGGTATCTTCTTAATATGTAGAAAGTTAAGGACTCTTACAGAGTGTGCACATAGTTGCCCCATTATTTAAAACTTCCTGCAGCTGCACTTAATATCCAAACTTAAACTATTGAAATGAACTACCCAAGTAGTATTTGTCTTGTGATCATCCAAATCCTTAAAGAAAAATTCAGTTTCATTGTTTATAGATGCATGTAATTGAAGACCATAGGACTCGTTGACATCGACTTTATATATGCTTAAAAATACAAGAATATTATACTACAGCTAGAAGATTTAAATCCCCGACAATGGCGCCAAAAACTTGACAAGGGTTATAAATTTGATAAAGGTGTTGTTGACCTCACTTTTAGTTGAGGTCTAGAAACTTCTTTAGTAGCCTAGGTCTAGCCATAGGACTTTCCTATTGACTAGTCTTAAAAAAAACTAGAAAATGTACCCTCACCATTAGAAACTCAAAACTCTTTTCTTTACTAGACTTGAAGTTCCACATATTGGTCCTAACCTCTAGCACTTAGTAGGTAAGATCATTATGAGGGAACTCAAGGAGAGTTCCTATAGGACTACTTGGCCTTAGGATTGACCCTGGGTGTTGATTTGGAGCTAAGGTACACTATACCCTTACCAAATCTTCACAATACCCTCACAATACCTTGGCTAAGATCAATACATGAGAGCCCAAAATGGGGATTTTATTGATCCATGGTTCATTTAGAATGAATATTTATCCAATTCTACTT
>NW_018239910.1:1260-1637 GCF_001263595.1 Phalaenopsis equestris | reverse complement strand
TAAGGTCATTTATGACCAAACACAACAATCAATTTGAGCTTAGCCCAAAGCTAGCTCAAGTTTGACTCAAATTTGACCCTTAAAGGCTTAATTTAGGTCTAAACCCAAACCCATCAAAATCCATACAAATTGACCATCAAATCAGCTTCAAAACAACTTTCATCCTTCATGAAAGTTGTTCATCATTATTTTTTACATCAAATAAAACAATAAATTTGGAATTAGCCCAAATCTAGCCCAAGTTTGACCCAAGTTTAGCCATACATGCTTAATTTAGGTCTAAATCCAAACCCATCAAAACCCATTCAAATTGATCACCAAATCAACTTCAAAAAAATTTTCTTCCTTCATGAAAATTGTTCATTATGATTTTTTTC
>NW_018239910.1:0-699 GCF_001263595.1 Phalaenopsis equestris | reverse complement strand
AACACATGTCCATACCCTATGGTGCCATTTTTACTGAGCATCATAAGCTTTAACCATGATCCAACCCTTGGTTAGCCACCTTAACCCAAGCTAAAATCCAAAAACCGTGAGCCCCCACATGGCTAAAACCCAAACCCATGCCAAGAGCCTCAGCCCAAATTGAGCTGAGAGCTCCTCTTCTTGACACCTAAGCAGTAGGGCTAAGCTCTCAATTGGCCAGCTAAGCATCCCCATAGCCATTTTCTATAAAATCCACCCCCACGGCCATGAATAGGGGTGAGGTAAAAAATTTTCACTAAGCCTTCCCAAAATCCTCAGAGAGCTTCTCTAAGAGCCCCTCAGTACATTTCAATCCATTTCCCCCTCTCAAATCCACTATGGCAATCCAATTTTGGACTTGAATTCCTGTCCGAAACCAGGACAAGTTCCAATCCCAACCTACACAGCACCAAACTCTAATTAAATTGGCTCTACACCTTCACAAGAGTGAAAGAAGCCAAAGCCCCATCAAATCCCCCTTCTATAGAGCCTCTATCATAGCTCTAGACCAACACCCAAATTCGGTTGTGGTTGAATTCATATTTAGGCTTTACACCAAGACCAGAGACTCAATCCATAGCCTCCTTGGACCCAATGAACGTACCAAGCACCTCTGATCGAAGCATCCCTTCTCATAGCAAAGGTATAAAACTCCCCATT
>NW_018239909.1:0-6550 GCF_001263595.1 Phalaenopsis equestris | reverse complement strand
AAAAAAAAAAAACATCAACTTCAGATGCAGAAAGACAAATTTCAGTTGAGAAGCACTCTACATAGAACAATAAGAGAAACAACAACTCCCAAACATAGAACAAGTCCAAAGAGGCTCCACAAAGGCAAAAATTTTTCTAACAAATCAATAACTTGGGTAGTGAATATTAAAGATTATAAAGTTCATTTAATTAAAGAGGAAAATATTTCTTAATTTTCCATCTCTAACTCTTTTCTTCCATGAGAACTATGAAGGAATATGCACTGCCAAGAGAAAGAACCTCTCTCCTTAACCCGACATGTGTAAAAACACATTAAAAAAAGAGTTATTTATGACTTTCAATCTCAACACCACAAAACAAACAACTTTATTGAACCAATAATATAAACAACTCCAAATTATAGATTTAAGGAGCCAAAGTTTGCTAATAAATGAAAACATTTTAACTTTCGAACCCAATATCTGATACCCCCTCTAATTTAGGTGTTTTAGCACTCTTGGGTCTCACACAAGTATACGTTTTATATCAGCAATATCAGATTCTTGAGTCTGGAAAATCAATCCCATAGGGAGTGAGGGAATTATACTTAAGAGAAATTCTAGCCTACTAGGATTAATTCTTAGTCTGGAGTCCAAATTAGGTTAAAGCTTTACAAACTAATACTATAATAATGCAATCAATTTTATATGTTAAATACTATAGAAACCTTACTTACGTGAATTGATGATTATCAAGATAAAGAGTTACCCTCCCTTGTAATGAGATAAGTAGTGTATGAAAACAATACTTAGATTTGTAATTGATGAAAGTGACAAATAGGAGCATTTTTCTTCTTGTATAAAGAAGTTTAGTTAAACTGGTTTTAATTCCTTTAACCCTAACTTGAACCCATCCAAGATTATTTCACTACTTTTGCTTCATTCAATAGTTTAATCTTAATACTCTAATCATTCCTCCATAGCTCTCTCGATTCATTATGAATCAAAACATGTTTTAACTAGTCATTTGGCCAGAATGAAAAATGAATTAATCATGAAAGAGTACTCATCGCATTAGAATTTTAAAATAAATTCTAAAAGCATCCTACAATCCTACACAACCAACCTATTCATCACAAGAGAAATGTAAGAAGGAACTACTCACAATGCATGAAGGAAACACCACAATTCATCTTTTAAAACAAAGCAAATCCACTAGAATTGTGTTTTCAAACATTACAATATAAAATAAAACACAATACTTAGCTTTTACAAAGTGATGAAGACTCCTCCACAAAGGATCCTCAAATGCCTCCTACAATGCTGAGTATCTCCCTCGCACAATCTCTCAATCCTCACCAATATCTCAAAGTAATTATCAAAGAAAATTCAAATTTTTACCCTAAGAACTTCTAAAGATTTCCCTTAGGACTTCAATGGCAATTAACACTATTATCCCCTTCTTCTTCTTCTTCTTCTTTTGTTCAATCTCTAAATATGCCCGCGTAAGCTTCTACTAACTCCTTGGATCGTGTGAAGCAATTGCAGAAAATTGCTCCAGGCAGTTCTGGTGCCTAGGTGCCATAGGGTCAGCGCCTTAGCGCCAAGCTTTCTGTTTGCGCAAGAGGGTAGTGGCGTCTGGGCACCACAGGGCTAGCACCAAGGAATTTAGAGGAGAGCCTTGAAGCCCAAAGGATGGTGCCTAGGCACCAGTGCTCCAATTCACCTCCTCTTTGCTCCATTTCTTCTCCACTTCATTGAGATATAAGAGAAATCACACAGCACACAACCACACACACATCCACAACCCCAACATAACCACCATCCAACCAAGCCCCACACAACTCACAACCACTTACACACCCACAACCCTTCCCAAACCTCAAAGATGCACCCACAACACACACAACCACTTCACACACACAGAGAGCACCCAACCATATAGATGGCCACAATCACCACACAAAGCACCAAAGACCACACATAACATCCAATCACAGCACAAGTCGAGCACCCAAGGCCATATTCAATTGCATATTCTTGAAAAAATCCAACTCATTATGAGGCAAAAGTTGTTCTTTGAAATAATAGCCCCCAAAATAACCCTGAACACATCCAACAACAACAATTACAAAGCTTTTATCTGATAAAAAGAAGCTTTTATCCCAAGTTATCAATTTGGAGCAACAAAAAAATGTGTGTAGGTCAAGCCATATGAAAGATAATAAATTTAGCAAATTAAGGTATTTTTTATTAGCAATTTAATGTAGGAGAAGACTCAAAGGAAAATGAAAAAAAAGAGTGAAGTTCCTCCATCTAAGCTCGACATAACTTATCTGAACAATAGCTCCAAATCAAAGCAAAGAAACTTTGAACAAATCCTCATCAAATCTCAAATAGAACTTCTCTAAACAAGATTATAAATGATAAATCACAGATCACAAATCACCAATTTGTAAAATCTCACAACAAATTGCAAAATAGAGAGCCAAAAATCGCATGAGGGAAGCCACCATTCCATCGACAATCACATAGATTTACAGAGCCAAAAATCACATGAACTTACAAAGAAAATTAATCGGAGCACCGAGTGAGAAGGGAGAGGAGAAGGGCAATGTAAGGGCGAGAAAGAAATGGGTGAGGGAGATAGATCACAACTAGGGAAAACTAGAAAGACGTGGGATCGAGAGCGTCTGGGAGGGCAGCAGTGTAAAACTTCATGAAAGGAATGCGAGCCACGGGGTTGATCCTGCGGCCGTGTTTAATAAAAAATTAGTTAGGATTATTACGATAATCCCACGCGACACTGTTTCCAAATGCTCATAGCCACGTTTTCAAACGACGCCCGCCACCATAAGCTCCCCAAAACAGCCCTGATGTTGCACCCTTGCTTATAACCACAACGAAGAGAATAATTACTCTTGGAAGAAGTGATTGTAATGACTTCTTTGCTTTCTCGAAGCAAAGTGGTTTTATTGGGAATTAAGAGATACTTAGGTGACTTAGTGCACCTATGCTTTGATAAAACTTAAATTAAATAATATAAAATTCTTATTTATGCTAATGCATTTTATTTACTGCACATTTTTAAATTTACTTTATTTATTGAATAACCTTCTCATTAAAGAAAATCATTTACAATGCAATTCTTATAGCAAGTGTCTAATTAAATTAAAAGTTCACAAAAAGAAAAAAAATTACCAATCCTCTTAAGTCAACTACTAGAATGAGTTATATTATCTTTGATGTTTACTCAAACTAGGTATATCTATAAGTCATTGTACTTAATTGACCAAAGTTGTATGTGGTAAAGGATAACTAATAATAGTAAAATGAATCTTCAAGGCTTCTTAAACAAGTTTTTGGATAATATCACTCGTAGTAACTTCTACTAGAATATTTTTTGACTTGGCAAAGAATTTCTTACCTCACATTAATTCTTGACAATACATTTCTCTTTCTCTGTTTTCTTTATTCATATATTAGTTTCATAACAATTTGCTTCAATTGCTAATTATGGGATGTTATATGATTTAAAAGAATTACATGATCAACAATCTAAATGGCCATCTTGCCAGGTTCTAGCATTACTTTTTAGAGGAGATTGAAGATGTAAGTAAATTCTCCAACTTTTTAATCTATTGCCTCCTATTTTTACATTTCTGTTTTCATCAAGAAAGGTAAAATTATTATCTTTTATGACCCCCAATGTGACAAAGTCTACTGAATTTGTAATAATAGCAGAGCAAACAATTTAAAAATAAAACATAAAAGGAAAAATAAGAAAAAAATGTAAAAAATAGAGGACAAATATGAAGAGAAAGAATAATGTCATGATATATCTTGTTCTCTATTTATAAATTCCTAAGAGATACTAATATGTATAAAACTATCATATTAGCATCATCAATGATATGATAGCTCATTAATATTCTCTTATTTTTTTTCCTAAATATATCCAAAAAGACAATGGAATTGAAGAACTAAATATTTATTCAAATATCATGAAAAATTTGTTAATGTCAAAAAAGTACGACTCAATCAATCATGATCAATCCTAATCTATTGTGACAGAAATGCTCACTCTATATGGTCACTAATAAATCAACACTCTATTCAGATTTGTCGAAGATGTTTAATAAGGTGTGTTAAGTTCCATGGGAGACTAATTAGTTAATCGGAGCTCAATTAGCAAATTCTACTAATCAAGCTTGAGAGTTATCATTTAGAAGGGCACACCTTAATGGATCAACCAAACCATAAGAGCAAATAATTAAAGCATTTTAACAAATCTTCAGACTTTATTTAGTCATGGTGATGCCCGGTAAAGGCTTCATATTAACTATTTCTTTACTTAAAAAATTAATATGTATTATTTATGTATCATTTACCCACAAGCTAGGTTTACTTTATGACAAATACTTGTGGAACATTTCACTAATTACATTGGCTATATGTTGTTTTGCCTTTGATGCTATGCCTTAACTTCAACCTAAAGTTACGGGGTTAGAAGGTAAGCTTAATATATTCAATCATTTGCTTATAAGGTTCTTTTGGCAATTCAATGAATACACAGTTTGTTTCATTCATATTTTTTTTCCTAATTTTTCTCTTTTAAAAACTTTCCGAACTTCTAAATAAAAATCTTATGCTACACACAACCATAATCTACGGTATATATATTACAAAAAGGAATGGCCTCGGGCTATGGTATGAGCCCCGATCATTTCTCATGCACCTATAATTAGAGTACCACACCCTTATACTCATTCCACGAAATGAAGCCCTAGCAAGCAGAAAACCCATTATCCTGTATATATATATATATATATATATTACAAAAAGGAATTGCCTCGGGCTATGGTATGAGCCCCGGTCATTTCTCATGCACTTATAATTAGAGTACCACACTCTTGCACTCAGGGGGAATCGAACGCCAGACTAGTGGGGACTTACAACTGACAAACAAATGCCCCACCAACTGATATGAGTACATGACACACACACACACACGTCAAAATATTACGTGTGGACAGTTAGATGCAAATAGGTGTGAATTTGGTAGTATTGTGACGATATTGTAAATGTGATATTATGATTGTATTCATCACAATACCACTAATTCACACATACAAATACCACACGTAATATTTGCTCCACAAAGAGAATTATGAATAAGTTTGTGTTAGAACTCTCCTTAAGCTAGCATGGTGCAGCTCTAAAATTTGTGTTAGTGGCTGATAATCATGTTTATCCGGCCTAATTACAATAAACGAGTGCCATTTGCAGGAAAAAAAAAGGGTAGAATTACATGCATTGTTTTCAGAACCAGCCTTCATGATTTCTTAATTGCCTTCATATTTGTGACACATAAAGACGCCAATGGCCTTCCCCAACTTGTCATTATTTTATACAATCATGAAGCTGTCAGTAAACATTTACATGTTATTGGTTTCTCCGAAGCTGCTGATAGCACCATAAATGGTCGTTGCTTGTATGGCCATTCAACTTAATTAATACATGAAATTTTCTGGCCGGCAATTTAATAGTTTTGTATATGATTTCAACGTCATGGATGAATATGAAATTAGAACTCCATATCCAAGTTGCTTTCCATTGATGGTTTCTGAAATTTCCTTTTTTATTGAATGTGAGTTATGGGGCACTGTTGCATGGTTGTTGAAGAGAGCACATCACGTGGCTCATGGACAAGGACAAATGGAAAACGACCGAGGGAGTTGACACCAACCTATGGCCATGGATGTACTTAGTATCAGTAGTATTTCGGCATGAATTTGTTGACAATGTTGATGAAAGGAAAGTTCATACTCTGATCAATAAAGAAAATATTTAATTTTGATGTGGGTAATTAGTTTAGGTTCCGTTTGGAAGAACTTTGTCATTCGGGGAAGCTCCTTAAAAAATTTGGTGGTGGAACGAGTATTGCCATTTGGGTTCTGAAGCTGCAAAAAAGGTGAAGTTTGGGTGAAATAATTTTGAGAGGCGTCGTGAGATGCTGTTTTAGCAAACGAAAATAAATCTATGTGTTGGCTGGCGTCCACAGAAACAGAATGGAGCTTGAAATTGCTTGTTTGTTTTTAAAATCTTTAAACATCGAAGTTTCAAATGAAATTTAAGTTTCATTACATTATAGTGGCGTATGAAAACTCTATAGTTAAAGAACATTTTTCAAGCATTATATTCTTAATAATACTTCAATATTCTTATGGATGATGTTGCCTTCTTTTAAAATGATATTAATGAATACAAAAAATACTCAAGTTAATATTTATTATTACCATTGGAATATCATAACTAAAAATTGTCTACTTACAATTTAATTCCACAAGTGTCATCATTATGCTCTTAAGAACTATATCATCTTGACAATGGATTTTTTTTCTAATGGCTAGGAATGATATATTATTAATTAAATAAGAAATACAAGATATGATACTTTGTATATAAGAAAGTACAAGGTACCCCTAAAGAAATTATGGAATTAAAAAGTCATGACTTAACCAAATTTTCAAAGAGGACAATAACAAAAATAGTAGAATATAGTTTGTAG
>NW_018239908.1:0-363 GCF_001263595.1 Phalaenopsis equestris | reverse complement strand
ATTGGAACTAAATGTATTGTGCATACATATCATTTCACTATTAAGTATTCAATGAAAAAGAAGGATGCAAAACCAATATTGATAAGATGGGTTCTTCTTTTGCAAGAATTTGACTTTGAAATAGTAGATATGAAGGGAGCTGAGAATCAAATTGCTGATCATTTGTCCATGCATGAATTAGAAAAACCACTCAATTTTGAAATGGAAGTTGATGAACATTTTTCAAATGAAAAATTGTTCAATATTAATGAGTGGCGTGTTCCATGGTGTGCAAACATTGTGAAATTCATTGTTAGGGATATTATACCCATGGAATGACATACAAACATAAGAGAAAATTTTTATCTGAAGGTATGACTTATT
>NW_018239907.1:0-1524 GCF_001263595.1 Phalaenopsis equestris | reverse complement strand
AGATGAAATTCTTAAGTGAAAATTAGCAATATTCTGAACCTCCCTAATATCTCTAGAATAGGTTCGTCACAAACCAATAAAATATAACTAAACAGCAATTTTCACACAATTACTACCATAAAAATAAAACATAACTACTCACAACAACACAAATACGTTTCTAAAGATCACAACAGTATCCAACACAACAAATCACAACACATATAACGACAATAGTCCAAACAACTACAATAAAAAATAACATATAAAAGCGTAGCAATCCAAACAACTAAAACACATAAAAGTTCATACAATTTAAAAATAAAATATTCAAATCAATCCTCTTCCGCCTCATCATCACCATCATCATCATCATCTTCCCAAAAATTTGTAGACTTATAGTGAGGGTAATGTGGATACAAAGGAAATATCACACTTTGCTCACCCCTAATAAAGCTTTCTAAGGATATGTGATATTTTTCTTCATATTCACTATGTCTCTTCATATAAGTATCAATACGTCCTACATAGTTCTCTAAATTCAGTACCTTATCAGTGATCTAGTTGAAGTTATCTAACAACCTCTGCATTAATTGTGACTGCAAATCAGGACTAGTCAACTGGCCTTATGATGTAGATGCTCGTGAAGAAGAAGCACAAGATGTAGAAGCACCAGAAACTCTTGAATATTCTCCTCTCCATCCAACTATAGAATGCTCTAAATAAGATTTCACAATGGCACTTGTAATAGGCTTTAGTGGCTGGAAAATCTCCTCCCAACTATCAAATCTCACACCAGCCTGCTCACATAAGAAAAAGATTAAGGACGTGAATCCCAAATCTGCAATAGTGGCAGCTCTGGCAGAACTAGTGATTGCCTGTTAGATTAAAGATATAATATCAATCAGTTTTTACTGTTGAATACAGTAGTTCAAAATGGATCTCTCTCTTATAACTTTACTCAGATGATTTGTAGGAAGTAAATGAGCTAAAATATATTAGTGCCACACTTTTGTCATGGCATCAAGCTTTGACGCAAAAAAAATCACTCTTCTTTCATTCGTTATTTTCCATAATCCTCTTCCCGCAGTCAATTAAGAAATAATCTCATCTAACTCTCCCTCGGTAGGATTATAATTTGAATAAAAACTTAATAAACTCATGCGCAACTGGTAAAATGAATTGATTATGTCTGGGGAAAAAGTTCTTGATTTCCATCTCACCATACCCTGATCTTCTTCTACCTCAGGGAGATTAGCGTAAAACTCCCAAACTACAGAAATGACCGCTACAATAGAAAAACAACAGAAACGTTCCCACTGTCGGTGAACTATCAAATCTTCCACAGCTCTGCCAGCATTTTTAAAACACCTCTCAAGAATAAACTTTCTCAACTACATTGCTCCTGCATATCGATCCTAAGCTTTTGAACTGAAAAATTTGCTTGAATCAAAAGTGGACTTCCCCCTGCTCCTCTTCATTTTCGGTGACATTTTCTAAAAATTCATAGAAAATTCTCAATAAATCCTAAACTCAAGTTTAAAT
>NW_018239906.1:0-421 GCF_001263595.1 Phalaenopsis equestris | reverse complement strand
TTATCTAAATCAAACTTATAGTGTTTCTGAATTAAGATATTACTATAGTAGAACATAATTTTTATATAGTACTAAAATTACTTGAGGACAAGTAATAGTTAAGTTTGGGGGATTTTGACCAAAGAAAAATAGGTTGAGATTTTCATACCTATTTTATATTGTTTTTAATGATATTGCACTTTAAAAAAATGTATTTTTGATGTTTTGTTCCAGGAATGATGAATTAGGGTCATTGGAGGGTCAATGGAGCAAAAAGATGCAAAAAAGGAGCGAATTTGGAGCAAAAAGGACCAAAATGTGGAGAATTACACTAGGGCGCCGACGACCCCATCGAGGTCGCCAACGGCGAGATTTTCCTGAGGCTATAAGACAAATTCTTCAGAAGGGTGCCTACGGCGCCATCGAGGCCGCCGACGGCGGG
>NW_018239905.1:0-332 GCF_001263595.1 Phalaenopsis equestris | reverse complement strand
TAATTATTTTTATGCAAAAATATGCATCTTCAAGGGAAATTTCAAAAGAAGATTAGGGCAATTCCTAATCACTTGAAATTTTTATGTGAGCTAGCCCTAGAACAGAAAGTCATTTGGCCAAAATTTCATGATTTTTTGAAGTTTCTGTGATTTATTAAAATTAATTAAAGTTTTGGGGATTTTAATAAAAATAAAATATTTCATATGTTGAAAAATATGTCTTATATTTTTGAAAAATCTCTCTGAAATCAGAGAGCCCGGAGAAATTTACTTTATATTTTTATGATTTTTATTTAATTTTTTTGGAATTATTTTGGTGAAAATTCTATTTT
>NW_018239904.1:1132-1581 GCF_001263595.1 Phalaenopsis equestris | reverse complement strand
GCCACCAAATTAACTCCACCACAGCCATTAGTTGGACCCAGTGACCAGTCCAAAAACCATGAAACCACCTAAATCAAGCCATGGACCAAAGTTCCCCCAAATTAAGGGATCTACACCTCTACAATAGCTCTAGACCAACACCTGAAATTGAGCTTGGTCGAATTCACACCTAGACTTCACACCAAGGCCAGGGACTCAATCCCTAGCCTCCTTGGACCCCAACAAACATGCCGAGCATCTCTAATCGAAGCCTCCCTTCTCAGAGCAAAGGTATAAAACTCCTCTTCCTCCCGAGCTTATTTTGATTCTCCATTTACTTAAGCTTGATTTCATGGTACCTTAGCCGTATAGATGTGTTCGTCTCGCTTAGATGAGTCCATAGGATCAAATCCAAAGCGATTTTTTTGAGTCTAGGCCGAGATCTTAAGGTTTTAGTTTGGACGGGCACG
>NW_018239904.1:503-939 GCF_001263595.1 Phalaenopsis equestris | reverse complement strand
TTTAAATAGAAAAATAAGGGTATTTTCTTATTTATTTAATACCCTTAACTTCAAAAATACATAACTTTGTGTAGAAAAATCACAAAAATAAAATAAAAATACCCTCTTGCCCAGTGAACAGAGGAGAATAATATGGAATAATTTTTAAGCCTATTTGATGAATAAAATATTTTTAATTATCTAAATACTATCTGGAATCATTTGATTCTCCATGCTTATTGACACATTACATTGGCTTGAGATTTTTACATATTTTAGCCTCTGTAAGGGGGAACATTCTCTAATTTTTCCAAAGTCAGATGAGGTTCCTATACAGAGATCCAAATTTTTTAAGTTATTTCACATTATTTCCTTAAAATAATCATGGAAATTAGCATATTGATTATTAAATTCTAAGAAAATTTTGAAAAGTCTACCATGACCAGAGAAACCTTTG
>NW_018239904.1:0-204 GCF_001263595.1 Phalaenopsis equestris | reverse complement strand
GGTGTTTTCTAAAAATAAAATAATATTTAAAATAAAAACTTAATTTTTGGCCTATTTTAAATATTTAAATAATTAAAAAACTCATAAAAATCATAAAAATAATAAAACTCATGGAAATATTCTAAATTATTTCCTAATCAACTAAGAACAATGGGAGTATTTTTTCCTAATTTTTAAAATAAAGATATTGAATTTTAAAGCTTA
>NW_018239903.1:0-2862 GCF_001263595.1 Phalaenopsis equestris | reverse complement strand
CTAATTAACTTAACTAAAATACTTGCAAGATGAAGTTAATAAAAATAAAATTACTTTTTCCTTATCATGAATCAGTGATAAATACAGTGATAAATATAAAAATCTAGTTGTGGAAATATGCTAAATGGGTTGTGCCAAATAGGAGCAATAATATTCTCTACCCTTACTAGAGATGCTATAAAGAACATTGGTGAATCTATAGTTTGAATAGTCTTGAAGATCAGCTAGGTAGGGAAGATACTAGCACTCACTCTAGAGTTCCCTCTTCTCCCTCCACCTAGGGGCTAACATTACATATCAAAACCTAAAAATATAAATCAAATTGGGGGCTTTAGCCTATCACTCTAAAGTCTTCTAATTTTACACCCTATAAAATATATTTATAGTTTCTTTCCTTATTTATTTGCACTCAACCCTATGAACTACATTCTGATTCATGAAATTAATATCAGATTCTAACCATTTTTTGACTGAGACAATACTATCTCGGTTCTTACATGTTCTCACAACAGGTAATAACATCTTAGTTAGCCAAATCAAGAAGTAAATGAATTGAGGTTTCAAATCATCACAACTTCTTCCAACATTGAAGTCTATTCACACAACTTCCTTTAGATATTTAATCCCTTATTATTTTAAGAAAAAAGATAAAAAAAATTACTCCGAATTCATGGAGAAAACACAATCACACATGAGTATAAAAGTAGAAATCATGCACACAAGAAATCTAAATTAAAACCAAGTGTAGATATGAAGAGAAACACTAAGGAGGTCTTATACTACAAACCAGAGATGTCAAATTTTAATGTTTGTCAATATTTTAGAAGGAATGTTATGTGACTTGCATCATATCTAAAAGAAATAACTATAGGAAAGTCATATCTCTATGTCAGGAAGTTCTTACATCCAATAATTAGAAGGAAAGTAGATGTCATAATCAATTTAAGGAGGTCTTATACTACAAACCAGAGATGTCAAATTTTAATGTTTGTCAATATTTTAGAAGGAATGTTATGTGACTTGCATCATATCTAAAAGAAATAACTATAGGAAAGTCATATCTCTATGTCAGGAAGTTCTTACATCCAATAATTAGAAGGAAAGTAGATGTCATAATCAATTTAAGGAGGTCTTATACTACAAACCAGAGATGTCAAATTTTAATGTTTGTCAATATTTTAGAAGGAATGTTATGTGACTTGCATCATATCTAAAAGAAATAACTATAGGAAAGTCATATCTCTATGTCAGGAAGTTCTTACATCCAATAATTAGAAGGAAAGTAGATGTCATAATCAATTTAAGGAGGTCTTATACTACAAACCAGAGATGTCAAATTTTAATGTTTGTCAATATTTTAGAAGGAATGTTATGTGACTTGCATCATATCTAAAAGAAATAACTATAGGAAAGTCATATCTCTATGTCAGGAAGTTCTTACATCCAATAATTAGAAGGAAAGTAGATGTCATAATCAATTTAAGGAGGTCTTATACTACAAACCAGAGATGTCAAATTTTAATGTTTGTCAATATTTTAGAAGGAATGTTATGTGACTTGCATCATATCTAAAAGAAATAACTATAGGAAAGTCATATCTCTATGTCAGGAAGTTCTTACATCCAATAATTAGAAGGAAAGTAGATGTCATAATCAATTTAAGGAGGTCTTATACTACAAACCAGAGATGTCAAATTTTAATGTTTGTCAATATTTTAGAAGGAATGTTATGTGACTTGCATCATATCTAAAAGAAATAACTATAGGAAAGTCATATCTCTATGTCAGGAAGTTCTTACATCCAATAATTAGAAGGAAAGTAGATGTCATAATCAATTTAAGGAGGTCTTATACTACAAACCAGAGATGTCAAATTTTAATGTTTGTCAATATTTTAGAAGGAATGTTATGTGACTTGCATCATATCTAAAAGAAATAACTATAGGAAAGTCATATCTCTATGTCAGGAAGTTCTTACATCCAATAATTAGAAGGAAAGTAGATGTCATAATCAATTTAAGGAGGTCTTATACTACAAACCAGAGATGTCAAATTTTAATGTTTGTCAATATTTTAGAAGGAATGTTATGTGACTTGCATCATATCTAAAAGAAATAACTATAGGAAAGTCATATCTCTATGTCAGGAAGTTCTTACATCCAATAATTAGAAGGAAAGTAGATGTCATAATCCATTTAAGGAATGCATTGCAAATTACATCCTATTCTAAAGAAAATACTAAAGGAATGTCATAATTCCATGTTGGGATGGTCTTACATCCAATAGTAAGGGAGAGATAGAGATTATATGTCATATTCCATCTAAGGAGGTTTTACACTACTTCTCAAAAATGTCAAATTTCTATCCTGGGAAGGAATGCTGGGAGACTTATATCCTATCCCAAGAGAAAATGCTAAAGGAAAGTCAATGTCAGAAAGGTCTTACATCTAATAGCAAGGGAGAGATATATGATAGAGCTTCAGATTTTTGCTGGGGATTTGATTCAGAAATTTGAGAGGTGATGTTAATGTCATTCATAAGAAAAAAAAATTATTTGTCATATAAGTCATTTTCAATTTTTGATATATATTTTAGCATTTTGGACCAGCACAAACATTATAGAAGGCTGGGGAATTTTCATAAGATTTTACTTCATCATCAAAGATAATGTACATTGACAATAATGTCGATAAAAGTAACCAACAACACACCATAATTTACAAATAAAATATCGTAATACAACTACAGTGAAAAGACCATATCATAATTCATATTGTCTATTGTCATTTCCATAACCTCAAAAACAACTAGACCTTCCACAAATATATAGCACTCCAAGATACTGTCAGAAACAAGTTCTAT
>NW_018239902.1:0-571 GCF_001263595.1 Phalaenopsis equestris | reverse complement strand
CTTATGTTTGCACAATGTCAGACTGTGCAAATAGCTTAAAAGACAGAAAGATTTACACCGTACCGTACGGTAACCTCGGAATCCTAAAATATTAGGACTTATAATTACACAACAGAGTTGTGCAAAAAGCCTAAAGAAATGATCCTATGGGCTGTTACTTAAACTAAGGAAAGTGTATAGTGTTGTGAAAATGTTCATGTGAAGTGAAGATGTTTCGTTGCTGCAGATCCACCTGGAAATTGTTCATCGTCGCGCTGCCCACGATGTTCGCTCCAAACTCCTCGTAGTGGCACCTCCTGATTTAGTTTTAGTTTTGAGCATGCTCCTAACCACTAGGTTATCTTAAACTAAGGCATAGGGTATACTAAGACATAGTGTATCAAAAAGCATGCAGATGCAGCGTGAAAGAAAAGTAACAATGCACTGTATTGTAAAGAGAAAAGACAATATAACATGCTGAGAGAAGAACATAACATTCTAGGGAAGCAGAATAACAGACTATGAAAACAATGTAACATGTTTTTTAAAAAAAATGCTGTAATGTAAATTAAACCTGTACACCTAAGAGGTT
>NW_018239901.1:30923-33000 GCF_001263595.1 Phalaenopsis equestris | reverse complement strand
TTGGCTTGAAAAATGTTAGTTTTTAATATAAATGTGAGTTTTGTGTTGTTTGAGAAATTTTAGTGTTAGTGTGATGTTTATATATGCTTAGAAAGGTATATTTCTATCAATTCTATCACATAGAGGTTGACGTAAAGCAGTACGTAGCAGATTTCCACAAAAAAATAAAATCTGGAAAATTTGAGTGTTATAGGATGATGCGCCATATTTACGCATGATGCGCCAACTTACAAAAGCTTAGCACATGATGCGCCAAAGGTCCGAACACACTATATTGCCTAGAAAATTTTGAAATCACATGGATAAACTCCATTTTTGCTACTTAAGTCATCTTCTACCTCAAGACTTTAGTCTAGGGCATCACATTGTGGGCGAAAGAGAGGGATTCAGAGGCTACAAACTATAGATTTCATCTTCTCTTGGTAAAAGATTCACTTTAACTTAGAAATTTTTAATTTTTTCCATAGATTTTGAGAGATCCAAAAATTGGAATTTTTTATGAAAATACTTGAAGAAAACTCATAGTGAGAAGTTTCTTCCCAAATAACCTTGCTTAAGGAGTTAGATTTTTTATTTATTAAATTATTTGGACTATATTTGGATTTTCGTAGGAATTTCAAATGGCTCCACAAGTTAAAAGAGGAAGGACGTCCGAGGACTTTGACGCACGAAGATTTGTTAGTTTCAAAGCCCAACATAGTTACAATACTCCGATGGAGACCAAGAGAATGATCCAATAGCAAGAGTTTGCAAACCTGGGTGGCGAGGTCGAAAGACTAATTCTTACCAAGAATTTGGAAAGATTCTGCTACTTCACTGTCATAGCAATTATCCCAATGATTTGGGAGTTTTATGCAAACCTAAGATACACTACTGAAGATCACATCCTAGCTAGAATATAATGATGAATATCAGCAAAGGAGAGTTCAACATGATATTGATTTTGAAAATGCCATGGTAAGACACCTTAAGGGTGAACCTAAAGTGGACTTTCCTGCTTGCCCTAGTTTCACTCCCTATACTCCCATTCATGATGATGAAAGAGAAGGAGAAGAAGAAGAAGAAGAAGAAGAATTAGATGATGAAGAGGATAGAGATGAAGATTGATGTTTTATGAATCTTGTTTAGTTGTTTTGATGTATGTTTGTTATTTATGTTTGTATTGGTATGTACTTTTATTTAAAACTTGCTGTAGTAAGAGAATTTTCAGGTTCTGTTGTAAACTGAATCTGTAATAGTAATTTAAACTTTCTCTTTTTCTGTATTTTTAGTATTTTCAATTTAGTTTGTCAGTTAAGCTTTTCAGTTTTTATGTTTTGAATTCTCAGCAAGTTCTATAAAATATATTATTTTTTATTTAATGTTTTAAATCCTGTATGTAGTTTTATAGTTAGTACCTGCAGTATACCAAAGCCCAGTTTCATAGTCAGAAATCCATTATAGGTGAATTTTTATTTTCATGCATTTACTCTTTTCTTTCACCTCTTAAATTTTGTATTCAAAATATTTTTAAAGTCATTTCAAAACTTACATTTGGGGGAAAGAAAAATTTATTTTGAAAAAGAGTAAACTAAATTTTATTTGTCCTTAAGTAACTATATTTTTTAAAATCAATTTAACAAGTCCTATGATATTAAGATTTAACTTTAAATGACTATACTTCTGTTTATAATTATTATGGTAAATTTAGGTAAAGAGTTCTTAATAATGAAGGTCAATTCTAAAGTTGAAGATACATGGTATGATATGATAAAACTATGTTATTCTATTTAAAGTAAAAGAAATTGTATTTTTGAAGTGTTAAGAATTTTAGAGTTTCATGTAAGAAGAAAGGAATGAGACTTTATGAAAAATCATAAACTAATATAAACTTATAAAGTAAAGAAAGGTATAGAGTTTTGACTTTAAGAAGGGGATAGTGATGTTCAAAATCATTAAAGGCTATTCAGATATAGTAATCCTCACTTTGAAAAAGAAAAGAAAAGAAATGATTGAAAATATCCTAAAAGAAAAGAAAAAAGAAAGAAAAGAAAAAAATAGAAAAATAAGAGAGGAGAAGCTTGAGGAGATGCCTAAT
>NW_018239901.1:3190-29061 GCF_001263595.1 Phalaenopsis equestris | reverse complement strand
TGGAAGATGGTAAAGAATAGGATTGCTCGTGTTTGGCAGAAAACAGTTTTTATATATATTTTCAAATGATTTCAATTTCTTTACAAACCATATACTCATTTTAAAGGGGAAGGATGCTTTCTTAAATTTGAACTTTCCTTCACAACAAAAACTTTTTTTAATTTTCACAATTTTACTTTCAGAACTTTAGTATTTAGTTTAGTTTAATTTCTGTAATCTTATATCTGTATTTTAATTAGCATTCACCTGAATAGTTAATTTTCAAATTTTGCACTTTACTTTTTTTTTTTGTTTTTATTAAAAAATAATTTCCATAATTTACTTTAGGATTTTCCAACTTCCTGGTGGGATTGATATCTAAAACTCCATTAGAGCCCTTTATTACTTGAACGATACATATACTTGTGTTGATATTTAGGAGAGATTTAGTAGTTTCAAAGAGTTTTAAAAGATAAATTATATTTATTAAAAGTGTTTTGTTAGGATTATATTGCATATTTATTATAAATATGCTTGCATCGAGTATTTGGTGTTGTTAAGTGGTGTCAACTTCATAAATAATTGCATATACAAATCTCTTTGTCATCCCCTCAAATGAAGAAAGAGATTTTAAGGGATGTAAGATATGTCCAACAATCTTAAAGGTCAGCTGAAATTTTGAGAGCCCGTATTCTCGTCAGATTCCATTTGGGAATTCAAGTTGATACTACCATTACTATCACAGATTTTGCTACTATTACTGCTCCAGGGTCTACAGGACTTTGACCAATCAAGTCGCATTTGGGTCTGAGGATACCATCAGTTATTGCTCATAAGAGTGCCCCAAAGAGGGAGAAGATAAGGAAACCACCCGATATTGTATTTAGTCTGCACCACGAGGAGCATGGCTTACTTCGAAATACAGATACCTCCGCTGAGACACCCCGTGTCAAGATAACACCGCCAAAGAAAAAGGTATGGATGCCCAAGTTCACCGTACCAATACGGTTTAATGAGCCAGTAGGAAAAGAATGTAGAATCGAGCAAGGGTCTGAGGTACCTGACATCGTTGCAGTTATTTCTATCGAGTTGGATGAACAAGTGGAGGATGTTCAGCATAGTCCCCTAGATCTCAAGATGATACCAGAATCAATAATTGAAAAAAATTTTGAGAGAAAATTTTTGAGAGGCTCAGGTTCGAGATTTCTGAGTTAACCCGAGAACATGTGTTTTCCATTGATGATGAGGATGACGAAGATTTTGACTTTAATGACTATACTGAAACTAGAATTGTTGCATTTGCACACGACATCCACCCTCACATTGAAGGGAACGACGAAGATGATCTGTGTAGGGCTGTTCCACTAAGGGATGAGCAAATTAGCCAAATGGAGAAAAGGATGGAAGAGATGACAACTTCCATGGCTGCCATGGATACAGTTCTTAGATAGTCTCAAGCAAAACATTTAGTATCTCCAGAAGTCAATCAGCCAGAGATTTTACATATCACATATGAAAGGAGGGAAGTTGCCTCGATTAATAGAAATGATCAACAGAAGAAGGATACTTTATCGAGCATCATACCAAAAAAAAAATTTAAATAGATGGTCGAGCAATTTCAAGATACGTTAGCCTAATCTAAGAGTGGTGCATTGATTTTAAATGGTAGACCCTACCAAGAGGAGTTTGATGTCGTACCCTACCCTAAAGGTTTTGTGTCACGGAACTTTAAGATATGTGATAGTACTAGAAATCCCATACAACACATAGCGCATTTATGAGCCAGTTGTGGCAATACTGGAGGTAACAAAGCCTTGCTTTTCCGTCAGTTTGTCTACAGCCAGTCAGGAATAGCATTTGATTGGTATGCTAAGTTGCCTAACATATCAGTAAAAATATTCACCGAGTTAAAACAGCTATTTGTAAAGAGATTTTCCGGAGTGCAGCATCACATTTCTATTGGAGATCTCGTAGTGGAGAGGAAAAAGCCTAACAATACTCTAGTAGATTATATCTTAAACTGGAGAAACCTTAGCATGAAGTGTGAACCTTAGCTATAGGAACAACATGCGATTGAGATCCTACTCAAAAGCATCCATGGGCCAATAGCTTTCATGCTTAAGGGACTCACCATCAAGTCCTTCGAGAAGCTGCTCAGCAAAGCTAGCAATCTGCAAGAAGAAGTTAAACACATGGATTCTCTAGAGAAATCGGAAAAGACAAAAATAGCCCAAATATTTGAGAAGAAGTCTGGGACAGTGGCAACGGTTGATAAGGGAATGCAACCAATGAAGATACAGGAAGAACATTCTCATCAAGGTTCCCAACCGTCATCACAGCATGCTCAGCAAGGAACACAATAATATGACCAGTCTAACCAGCAACCGCATCAAGGAGGATCATATAGAAAAAAAAAATAAGAAGGGTCTGAGCATTGAGGAACAAAAGAAAGCAGTATATTCCTTCAAAGATGAATTTGTACCCAAAATGTTCAGAAGTCTGATGAAGAATTTTGAGTTCAGATTATCAGACACAAAGACACCTGAAGAGGTCCACAACAAAGATCAACCCAATTATTATCTGAACCATAGGATGCTTGGACATACTATAGAGGAATTTTTTGTTTTCAAGGATTAGCTCGAGAAAAATCTTAAGGAAGGGAATATAACAATCCTAAAAGAAAATTTAAAAGAAACTAAAAAAAAGGTTCTATCAATATGATTTCGGCAGAGCCAATCGCTGTGATAGAGCCACATTCAGAAAAAATTGGATGGAGTACAGTTTGGAGCAAATCATCCAAGAAGATATTCGATCATATTCAGACCACTTCAGCTCCGACAGTCGTTCAGAGTTTATAGCCTACTCAGCTCAAGATGGAGATTCTACCAGAAAATTTGCTAGAGAAACCACCGTAACCAGAAGAGAAAGAGAAGAATGACATCGTGAATGCCGATAGCGTGAGGGGGTAGGATAGGGGCTGCCTTTGTTAGATTGGTTGTCTCGGATTCAGGAAAGAAAATCCTCAAACCCCTGACCATGTATGATTATCTTTTTGCCCCACCGAGCTATTATGAATAAAAAGTTTATGATTTCAGCTACGTTTTAATTGTTTCTAGTGATAACATAACAGACCTTTCTCAATCTAACTTCGATCTTGATTACCAAACTGATCTTCAAATTGTACTAGAGTTCAATGAGCATGCTAACCAGGATGAAGAAGATATTGATGATATCAATTACGATAGCACCGGGAGTGAGGATTCAGTCCTCCAGCATCATGGAACACCACTCTGCATTAATTTGGATCACTCTGATGAAGAAGAAGCAAAAAAAAATTTACCTACAATGTTGCAAGAACAAGAAGAAATCACAGAAACAAAACCTAAGAAGCGTGAAAGTGTTACCCCAGAGGTCCTCTCCAAGAGATAAAGGAAAACAAATAAGAACTCAAACAGAGCTACCTCCACCTCCACCAGTGGAAGAACCACATAGCCAATGAAAAATTGGAGGGTCATATAAAGTAGATTATAATGTGCTGGCTCATCTTAGGAGGTTGCAGGCAAAACCAAGAATTTACGACATTCTAATCCTGTTAAAAGAGTGAGAGAGTCTTAGGTTACAACCATGCTCGATCCAGTGATTTTCTTAGCTCAGTTGTCCAGCACATACTTAGATGAAGTTTGTTCATTAAAGAAATAGCTTGGGATATGTTTCACAAACAAAGACTTGTTTCTTGGCACTGTTGCCCATAACCGACTGCTCTACATCTCCGTTAATATTGGCAGAAATTAACCTAACGAGTCTACAAAGTTTTAGCAGATCCTGAAGCATCACTCAACCTAATGAGTCTACAAAAATTAACATATTTGAAAATTAAAGCTGAAGAGCTCACAACAAATAAAATTATGTTAAGAGGATTTAATCAGAAGGGAGAAAGAACCATTAGATTGATTACACTTCTTATGAAAGTTGGAGAATTAGTAACAACTACTACATTCTATATCATCGATGTTGAGACCTCTTTCAATGTTCTACTTGGTAGATCGTTGATTCATGAGCACAACATGATTTCATCTTCCCTATAATAGTGCATCAAGTATTATAAAGAAGGACAAGAACATTGCATCAAGGGAGACTTACAACCATTTTCAGTTCATGAAGTTTGCATTCATGAAGATGCTACCTACTACGCACCTCCAAAGAAAATTGTCTTCTCTTGTAAGCTTGTGACAAATGAAGTTGAAGATTCAAGAGGATCAAAAGGTTAAAGTCATTCAGCCCTACTTCAATGATCTTCCACCACTCTTCTGCAATAAGTTGATGGGGGTTGTTTTAGTCTGCAAACCTGATGTCGAGACCGGGCACGTGGATGAGGAAAGCCAATATGGCTTCTGAATCGACTAAGCTGACCATTAACATTGATGATGATGAAAGTTCTGAGGAGGAAATGATGACGATAAAATAGAAGAAACCATAGTATGAAATCTCCCTGGAAGATGTGGAGAAAAGTGAGTATGAGTCGATGTATGATTGTATCAACCACTATGTGAATGTCATGACCCTTACTGTAATTCTTCCTCAAATGGTCTAGAGTTTAGAGGTCAAGGAAGTCTGTAGTGCTGGTTCAAAGCCAATTCAGTTTTACCTTTCTTTTACTTCTACTGTTGAAAATCATGTAAAGTTGGATGAGAATCCTAACGAATTATTGGAATTACCTTTTGGTTACTTTCTCCTTGTGTATAAAAGTTAATTCAATAGAGATATGTGCCAATCAAACCAAATGCCAATGGATAAGCTACAACTCTTTGAGAGATTGTGGAAAATTAAAAGTCAAACTCCTAACTTAAAAGAGGGTCTCAGATTTGGTACTTGGTACTATAGGATCAATCGATGATTCATAATTTTGCATGGTTGTTACTAGTTTGCTAGAAGAGGATTGCCTCCATATAGTGGATGACTCTCAATATCAGCTAATAGATGGCGCCCCGCCAGAATTCGAAGAAGAAATTAAATCAACTATTGATGAACTAAATAAAATTAATCTCAGGACTGAAGAATAGCTTTGATCTACATTTATAAGTTCTCTACTCAGCAATGAAGAATCTTCAGAATAGATCAAGTTCCTCTTAGAATTCAAAGATAGATCAAGTTCCTGTTATAATTCAAAGATTGCTTTGTGTGGAGTTATAATGAAATTTCAAGATAATCATTAGAAGTTGAGTTCATAAGCTAGGGGTGGACGAAGATATGACCGAGCAACAAGTCATCATTAAGGTGAAGAAATTAATATACGCTAACTTTGTGCGAGAAGAGCAATACCCCACATAGCTAGCCAATATTATACTAGTTAAGAAAAAAATGGACAAATTCGTGTATGTGTCGACTTGAGGGATTTAAACAAAGCATATCCAAAAGATGAATTTCCATTGCCGATACCAGAAATGATGGTGGACATCACTTCGACCTATGAGATTTTGTCCTTCAAGGATGGATCATTAGGATATAACCAAATCAAGATGGCTCCAGAGGATGCAGTACTTATATCCTTCAAGACGTTGATTGGGATTTTCTACTACACAGTAATGTCGTTCGGGTTAAAGAACGTTGAAGCAACATATCAACGAGCAATGACGAAGATCTTTGACGATCTCATTCACACCCAAGTGGAGTGCTACATACATGAGTTGGTCATCAAGAGCAAACAGAAAATGGACTATTTATACGATTTTAGGATCATTTTTGAATGATTATGACAATATAGTCCAAAGATGAATCTCTTAAAATGTGCCTTCAGTGTTACCTCCTGAAAATTTCTAGAATTTGTTGTCCGTCATCGGGGAATCAAGATCAAGCCAAAAAAGATTAAAGCTTTCTTGGAAATGCCATCTCCCAAAATCTTGAAATAAATAAGCTCCTTTTAGGAATATTTGGCATATCTGAGACGCTTTATTTGTAATCTCTCAGGTAGTTATCAGCCCTTCTCGTCATTAATTAAAAAGGACACTAAGTTCGTTTGAGAAGAGAAATGTTTGCAGGCCTTTGAGGATGTTAAGAATTATTTAATGACACCTCATGTTTTAGCAGCCCCTATCCCAGGAAAACCTTTGACACTTTATATCACGGCCTTAGATGGTTCTTACGAAGCCCTATTAGCTCAGGTCAATGATGAGGGTAGGAAAAATGTGCTCTACTACTTGAGTCTTCGTCTAATACCAATAAAGATAAAGTATCAGCTTATGGAGAAGCATTGTCTAGCTTTGATTTTCATCACCCAAAGGCTTATGCATGACATGCTCTCTTGTAAGATTACCTTATTTTAAAAGTTAATCTGTTGCAACATTTAATGAACAAATCAAAACTTTTTGGAAGTCTAGCAAGATGGTCAATGATTTTATTATAATTTGATACAACTTTTGTTCCCCTCCACATTATCAAGGGACAAATTCTAGCAGATTTTATCGCAGCGCACCCACTTCCAACTGAGCCCCCACTCAACGATGAATTGTGGTAAATGTACTTCAATGGTGCTTCGTCAACCAGAGAAGACAAAAGATCAAGAACAGTTATATCAGGCAAAGCAGGAATTGATTTGATTTTCATCACTCCAGATAAGGGCATGTTGAGATTCTCCTACCACCTGACAGATTCAAGCACAAACAATGAATCAGAATATGAAGCATTGATCACTAGGTTGGAATTGACAATCTCAATGGATATAACAGATATTGCCTTCTATGACGACTTGCAACTCGTCATCCAACAAGTTTCCGGACAATATAAGATTTTCAAACCAAGGCTAGTAGAGTACCACCGGTACATAATGAAGCTGCTTGAATAGATTCCCAACATGACTCTCTATCAGATTCTTTGAGGAGATAATGCCCATGCTAATGCTCTAACAAAACTTGCTAAGGAACTAGCGTATCCCCCGGAGGATTCCATTAATGAAGATTGGTGTATGACATTGATATAATATTTGCAAAATCGAAAGCTGCCAAGAGATAAGTCTAAGGCATATCACATCACAAGAAGGGCTATATTATATGCTCTAGTGGGTGATGTCCTCTATAGAATATCCTTCGATTATATGTGGCTACGATGTCTGAGATGAGTAGAAATAGAGAATATCGTCAAAGAAGTACATGTGAGATTGAGTGGAGCTCACCGGTTAGGATAAAAAATGAAATGAAGACCAATTACATGGATATAGCTAGAAGGTGTCACCTTTGTCAAGTGCGTGGAGTGTTCTTACACCAAACTCCGAATGTGCTACACCAAACCGTTAAGTCGTGGCCATTCAAATGTTGGAAAACAGCATAACAGGTCCAATTGACCCTTCATTCTCTAGGGGACCCAAATTCATTCTTATTGCACATAGAGCGTTACAGCACTCTAGAGAAGTTCACATCTACTGATAGTGGATTTCAGACTATCGACCACTTAGTTGGAGAATCATACATCCCATTAGATACAAAAATGGCACAGACATGGATTCCAATGGATATTGAAATGAGGGAGCGGCCCAGACAGTCACAGTGGGTTACCATGGTAGAATTGGATAAGATGAGTAAGGTAAACAAGAGAGAATTTTAATTCTATGAAGAAATTCAAGCAAAATTTGTCAATATACTATAAGGTCTGGAGTTGTACACCAAAGTCTTTTCTAAAAGTGAAGAAAGAAGCATTTTTGACTGTGTATTTGACCTAAGAGATAGATGTCAAGCTTGTCTTTTGATGGAAAAATCATATTCAGAACCATGATAGTGGATGGGTGGAAAAAGCAGGATAACCATCC
Source organism: Phalaenopsis equestris (assembly GCF_001263595.1). Classification (NCBI taxonomy): domain Eukaryota; kingdom Viridiplantae; phylum Streptophyta; class Magnoliopsida; order Asparagales; family Orchidaceae; genus Phalaenopsis; species Phalaenopsis equestris. Next base: position 21,287 of record NW_018239901.1, on the reverse strand, counting down.
AATGTGGTTATTGCTACAATTTCACTAGGGATAGATAAGGGAACCCCACAAGGATCTTAAAACACGACGAGGTGGATCTATTTCCTCCCACAATAAAGTGGATGATAAAAAGGATGGTGAGATGGAGTGTGCTGTCAGCGGACTGCATTCCAAATAGTTGTATCATCAACATTTATAAAAAGGGAGATTGTATTCCCCCACATATAGATCACCACGATTTTGTCAGAGCTTTCTTTACGGTTTTTTCATGAGTAAAAATGACTTTTTTTTTGGGAAAAAAATTGACATTGTCGGACCAGGTGAGTTTAGAGGATCAGTTGCAATTCCGCTGTCGGTGGGTTCGATAGTCAATTTGAAGGAAAACATAGCCAATCTATCAAAGCACTACATCCCTAGAGAGCCAAGATGCAGAGTTTCCATTACATTAAAATGGTCGACGACAATAAGATGTCATACAGATTCCAACCGGATCCAGAATTGGAGGAGATACAGCCATACGAGCTATGAGAAGGTTTTACTTCTAAGTACATGAAAAGAGAAATTCTTGCCCTGGAGCATGGCTTAGTAGGTTAGCTTGATCAGGAGCTCGTCCCAAAGAGGATGGAGAAACAGCTTTTTGTCACCTTTTGTACTGCGTCAGAGCAACATATATTATATGTACTCAGCATATCATGTTGCAGATGTATTCAACATGATTGTCTCTTCTAATGCCTTCAACATGTATTCAGTCTGTAACACTTGCTTGAAGTAGATTAATGAAATTTCCTTCAGATTTCAACATATTTATCAAAATTTCCCTTTTTTGGATGGATAAAAAGCCGTAGAACCATATGTTGGTTCTAAACTATGATGAATAAAGAACAAAATAATAAAAAAGTTGATGATAACAAAAGTTAAATAAAATATCCTTTTGAAAAAAAACAACCAACGAAAATTAAATTTTCAAAACATATTTTAGTAATTAAATTTGAAAAAGAAAATAAGAAAATCAAATGAATTTTCTTGAGTTCATTTCTATCGAATTCGAGGTTTCTTACTCTTTGATTGAGTAAGACAACTATCTTCGTCTACACCAGCTCCTTCACATTCCCACATAGTCTTTTACTCCTCACAGATCGCTTCAATCGTTATGCTCCACTTCCTATCCTTACATTCGAGGTAGGCTTGGATATCATATTCCCATCTTTACACTTTCAGAGTTGGCTTAGAAGTCCTATTCCCATCTTTAAACTTTCGGAGTAGGCTTGGACGTATTGTTGCCATATTTACACTTTTGGAGTAGGCTTTGACACCCTATTCCCATCTTTACACTTTTGCAGTAGGCTTGGATGCCCTAAACCCATCTTTGCACTTTCAAAGTAGGCTTCGGTACCCTATTCCCATCTTTACACTTTTATAATAGGCTCTGATGCCCTATTCCCATCTTTGCATTTGGGGAAGGCTCAGATGTCCTATTCTCATCTCCACCTTTGGGGTAGGATCAGACGTTCTATTCCCATCCTCACATTCGGGGTAGGCTTAGACGTCCTATTCCCATCCTTGCTTTCAGGGTAGGCTGAGACGTCCTATTCCCATCCTTATTTTTGCGGTAGGCTTAGACGTCCTATTCCCATCTCAGCTTTCGGGGTAAGCTCAAACATCCTACTCCAATCTCAAGTTTCAGAGTAGGCTTTGATGCCCTATTCCCATCTTTTCACTTTTGGAGTAGGCTAGGACGCTCTATTCCCATCTATACACTTCCAGAGTTGGCTTAGACATCATATTCCCATCTTTACATTTTTATAGTAGGTGTAGACGCCCTATTCCCATCTTTGCTTTCAGGGTAGGCTCGAACAACCTATTTTCATATCCATAATTGGGGTAAGCTTAGATGTCCTATTCACATCTTTACAATTTCAGAGTAGGCTTGGACGCTTTATTCCCATCTTTACATTTTTGGGGTAGGCTTAAACGTTCTATTCCCATCCTCACTTTTGGGGTAGGCTTAAACATCATATTCCCATCTTTACACTTTTGGGGTAGGCTTAGACGTCCTATTTCCATCTTCACATTCGGGGAAGGTTCAAATGTCCAATTCCCATCTACACTTTTAGGGTAGACTTAGATGCCCTATTCCAATCTTTTCACTTTCAGAGTAGGCTTTGAGGCCCTATTCCCATCTTTACACTTTAATAGTAGGCTTAGACGCCCTCTTCCCATCTTTACACTTTCAGAGTAGGCTTAGATGTTATATTCCCATCCTCACTTTCGGGGTAGTCTTAGACATCCTATTCTGATCCTCACTTTCGGCGTAGACTTAGATGTCTTATTCTCATCCTCACTTTCAGGGTAGGCTTAAATGACCTATTGCCTTCCTTACCTTCGGGGTAGGCTTAGATGTTCTATTCCCATAATCACATTCGGCGTAGGCTTAGATGTCCTGTTCTCATTGTCACATTCGTGGTAGGCTTAGAGGTTCTATTCTCATCCTCACATTTGAGGTAGGCTTAAACGTTCTATTCCCATCCTTATTTTCAGGGTAGGCTAGACGTCCTGTTCCTATCTCCAACTTTGGGGTAGGCTTAGATGTCATATTCTCATCTTCACATTCGAGGTAGGCTTAGATTTCTTATTCCCATCCTCACATTTGGGGTATGCTTAGACTTCATATTCCCATCCTTATTTTTGGGTTAGGCTTAGACTTCCTATTCCCATCTCCACCTTCAGGGTAGGCTTTGACGTCCTATTCCCATCCTCACATTTGGGGTAGGCTTAGATGTCCAATCACCATCCTCACATTCAGGGTAGGCTCTAACGTCATATTCCCTTTTTTACACTTGTGTTTTCCACTCAATCTGGTTTCCTCGCACATAATTTCACCATCCTAAAATTTTAAATTAAAATCATAACTTTCTTTGATATATTCAATTCAAATCGAGTCTTCGCTGGGACTACCAGTTTGCTTGAAGATTGCCCCTGAAATCTCCTTTATTTTCCCCAGCGAGAGTATATGTTACTCCCGAGCGAAAACAACTCTAACTCAATTCTACACTTCGTTCTAAGTCTGTTGACTTAGAAGTCTTTATTGGTTTTGTGGATCTTGTCGGTCAACGTCAATAGGTGTGGTGTGCTTGTCTGGCACACCACACCTATCGGGGGTCCATTTATTGACCTCACTTTTGGTTCAGGTCTAGCTTTTTCTTCTTTTGTAGCATAGGGTCTAGCCATAGGACTCTATAGGACTGAAAGAGGAACCCTTACCATTAGAAATTTTAAACTCTTCTCAGGTCAACGTAAATTTTTACATATTGGTCCTAACCACAAGCACATGCTACACTTCGTTCTAAGTCTGTTGACTTAGAAGTCTTTATTGGTTTTGTGGATCTTGTCGGTCAACGTCAATAGGTGTGGTGTGCTTGTCTGGCTAAGCTTGCCGAGCACACCACACCTATCGGGGGTCCATTTATTGACCTCACTTTTGGTTCAGGTCTAGCTTTTTCTTCTTTTGTAGCATAGGGTCTAGCCATAGGACTTTCCTATTGACTATTACTAGAGGACTAAAAGAGGAACCCTTACCATTAGAAATTTTAAACTCTTCTCAGGTCAACGTAAATTTTTACATATTGGTCCTAACCACAAGCACATGGTAGGTGGGGTCAATATGGGGGAGCTCATGGGGAGTCACCATGGGACTGCTTGGCCTTAGAGTTGACCTTGGGTGTTGGTCTAGAGCTAGTTCACTCAGTTACACTTACTTTCAGTCACATTCACTCACAACTCTAAACCCAAGCTTGTTGACTTTGATCCCTTGATCTTTTGGGAGACTCATGTAGATGGTCCCCTAGACCCACTAGCACTACATAAAAAACCTAAATGTAGAGATTTCATTCGTTCATGGCTAAAATAAGGTAGTTGACACTCTACTTTCACCAAAATTCCAAACTTAGTCTTTTACCCCCAAACTACCCAACTTACCAGAATACCACCAAACCACAAATTTGATCTAAATTCCCAAAACTACCCAAATTGCCCAAAATTTCCCAAAATTGGCAAAATTACCAAAATACCCTTAAATTTGCCAAAATTACAAAAATACCCTTAGTGGTACAAACTTTTCCAAAGCCCTCAAAAACATCTAAAATGTCTCTAAAACCAATTTGGACACTTCAATTAAACCCAATTTAATCCATTTAACCAACTTTGACATTTGATCGACTTGAACATTTTGACCAAAACCCCCAAATTGTCTTTAAAGGCCCAATTTCCCCAAATTCACCTTAAATGTCCATCAATTTGAACCCAATTTCCCCCAAATTTTAATTCTAAATTCAAATTCACCATGATTAAAATCAATTCAAACCAAATCCATGTCCAATTGACCAACATTTGAGTCGAATTTCAACTCAAATCAAAAAGCCCCATTTTGGCCTAAAACCAAAATCCCACTCAATTGAACCCCCAAATCTTTGCAATTGCCCCATTTATGCATCATAAACTCTATGAAACATCTCCAAACACCAAATTGAACTCTCAATTGTCCTTGCTTAAGCTCCCCAATCCAAAATTCCCAAATTTGCCCCAATTTAGTCATGTGCCCAAATTCCACCAAATTGAATGCCCTAGCCCAAAATTTGGCACCCAATTAAGGTTGAGAACTTTTCATTAGGGGTGTAAACAAAACAAATACAAATGAATAGAGCTTGTGTTCATGTTCGATTCATTTGAAATTTATTTTGTTTGAAATAAGTTCGTGCTTGAAATTGTTCGTGAAGTCACTGTTCGTGCTCGTTTCTTAACAAACGAGCTGAATAAGTGTTGTTCATGAACGACAAGCCAGTTGGACATCCCTAATATTATATATAGAATAATGTATTACTTTAATTATATAACTTATATTATTTTTGACATCCCTAATATTAATATATGTAAATAATATATTATATTAATTATATGACTTATATTATATAAATAAATAATATCTATATTAGTATATTACTAATATAGTATATTAATATATTAGTATTATTAATTTATTAAATATTCTAATTTATAATTTGAATTTTTTAAAATATCGTAATTTTTTATATATAATTATTTTAAATTATTTTATATTTTGAACAATAATGATTCGAACACGAACAAACGCATTATTATTCGTGTTTAGTTTGTTTAACTAACCGAACGAAAAAATTTGTTCGCGTTTGTCTTGTTTACTTATTGAACGAATCCAACACAAACTCATTAACGAACACAAATTGTTTGAGAACAACAAGCTTTTTATACAACCCTGCTCTTCATGACTTCATGACTCTCATCTAGACCATTTTGAACTCTCTATTTGGACTTAGCAAAACTCTAAACCAACCTAAACAAAAGTCTAACCCAACATCCCCAAATTGATCAAGTGCCCAAAATCCCTCAAATTGATCCTCCAAATCAATTCAAAATCACTCCAAATTTTTTATAAACCCATCATGACAATCATCCACACAAAATTGATCAATCAATTGGGGTCAATTTCATGGCTAACTTAACCCAAAGCTAACTTCAAGGCTTTTTAACCCAAATTAAACATTGAACTCATGCACCAAAACTGACTAAGCCATGCCAAAGTGGCCAAAGTAATGACACCACAGTCACCAAATGGATCCTAGTGACCAGGCTAGGCCCACCTAGCCCATCCTATTGAAGTCGTGGATCAATGGTCCTTTGATTTAGGGGATTTTATCCTTTTTTGGGCCTAAACTAAGAAATTCTTGCCATCATACCAAATCATTAGTAGTTAATCATAATTAAACCTCCCCCTGGCTCACCTGACCACCTTCCCTGTTTTGGCCAGCCACCCTAGTCACCGAAAAACCCCAAAGCCACCTTGGTCAAATTCAAACCCAATTACACCCATCTGAGGTGACCATCTTCTATTGTTTTTTACACATTTCAACCCACCACATAAGCAATTAATTGAACCCAAATTGAAGCTCTGAGCTTCATCCCAAACTCCTCTATTTAAATAGCCCCCTTCACAACTAAAGGGGAGACGATCAAAATTCTTGGGGAAACTCTGCCAAAATCTCACTAGAGACTATCCAAGAACTCCTCTACTCAAACCCACCATTTTCCCCCTCTGGTTCCCCTTGAGAGAGCCCAATTTAGAGCTCAAAATTTCAACTCAAACTAGTACAGATTTCTAGACACCTCCACAGTCCACCAAACCCCAATTAAATTTGAACACACCATCCCCACAGTGAGAGGAGTTGATTCCCCAAAAAAGCCCCATCGTAAATAACCTCTAACACAGCTCTAGACCAACACCTAAAATTGAGTTCGATCGCAATCATACCTAGAAAATTCACCAGGGCCTAGAACTTCATTTGATGGTTCGTTGGGTCCATTCAAATCTGCCACAACTATCTGATTGAGCCCTCCCCTATTAGATAAAGGTATTGAACTTTAACTTTAATCCGAGCCTATTTTGATTCTCCATACATATTTGATGTATTTTATGTCGCATAAGTCATATAGATTTGTTTGGCTTGAATAGATGAAGGTTTAGGAACAAAACCAATGTGATTTTGTAGAATCTAGCTCAAGATCTTAAGGTTTGAGTGTGAACGACTAAGGGTTAGGTCACGTGAGGATGATGAAGGAAAGTTTTTTGATCGCTCGTTTATTCAATTGACGGAGGAGATCAAGCCAGGGGAACACATAGAACAAAAATATGGGTCGCGTGGCAACTAAGGTGGTTAGCAGCATCAAATGGTGGAGTGCCACATGTAAAGTTTGGAGCGGATGAGGATGGCGTGGCGCTGACTGGTTTAAGTACAAAAATATGGGTTTTCTAAATTTATTTAAATGCCTGAACGTCAAAACTTCATATCTTTCTCTAAAAAAATCATAAAAATAAGCTCTTCCTCAATGAACAAAAGAGAATAATATGCACTAAAAATAAAAATCATTTGTTGACTCTCTTATTTTTAATGAATTAAATACTCTCTTGAGTATTTTAATACATTATGATCAAACATTTCTCAACATGGCTTGAAACTTTAGGGTTTATTTCTTAAGACATAGGGGATGTTCTCAATATTTTCCAAGGTCAGAGGGCATCTTTATGCTTCTAACCTTAATTTTCAATTTTCCAAGGTCAGAGGGCATCTTTATGCTTCTAACCTTAATTTTCAAGCTAGGATGGCTATTTTGACTTATTTTAATTGTATAAATTAAAATACCAGTTAGAAAATTATGGGAATAATTTTAGTAGGTTTCCTATAGTCAGAGAAGCTTAGAAAAAATGTTATGATGATTTGAATTATTTTGTACATTTTTATAATTAATTAAATGTATATATATTGCATTAATTTATGTAAATTAAATACCAATAAAAAGTTAACAAAATCAATTCTACACTATGTATAAAAATCATGTTTACCTACTATAAAAATTTAAAAATTATTTAACTAAGTTTGAGCACTAAAGTTGATTTTCTAAGAAACCTTGTATTTTTGTACAAATATAATTATATTAAATCAAGTACACTTGGAAAAATTATGAAAAGTAGTTCCTTATGATCAGGAATACTTAGTAAAAATAAAAATTATTTTTGAGAAAATTCTTGATTTTTTAGTTTTATTTTGAGTTTAAAATAATTATTAATATTTAGATATCCCAAAAATACCAAAATATTTCAAAATGTGCCTAATTATTCTCTGATCACTTAAAACTCATTAGAATATTATTCATAATAAGATAAAATAAATTTTCAAGAGCTAAAATTGAATTTTTCTTATTTTCCCATTAAAATAATTATAATAAATAAATTTAAAATATAAAAAAATACAAAATTTGTTCCTCTGAACTAAGAGAGGTTCAATAAAAATATAAAGATAGTTTTAGTAATTAAAACATTATTTTACATTTAATTAAATCAATAAAATTGATTCATAATTAAATAATAATGATAGAGATTTAATTCAAAAAATCACAGAATTTTGTCTAAGTGTTTCCCTGACCTACGGCTAATTTTTTCATGAATAAAAACTTTATTTTGGATAGTTACGTAAATCAATTTTTAAAATACTATTTTCTACATTTAAATAATTATTTAAATTAAATTAAATTTTTGAAAATCAAAATTTTGTCCTCTGATGTTTTAATAGATCCATAGATGGGACACTCTAAAAATTCTCAAAGTCGTTTGAATTTTGATTAATGAGTTATGAGGTAAAGAGCCCTAATGGTAAAGGGGTAACTTTAGATTTTTGTGCCTTAATCAAAGTTTAGGATAAACAAAGGGAAAATTGGTGATTTTGATCCTAATGAACATGTTTGGGTGATTGAAATACAATGGGATTAAAAGGTAGGAACTCACTTGCCATCTTTTCTATAATAAGAACAACATTGTAATTTCCTTAATTATCATGACTTGGAAGTCAATAAAAAAATAAACGATTCTCAAGTGATGGCTTCCAGTTAGAAAGATAATACTTCATTAATTTTAAGCCCATAATTTATGACAATATGATCTTTCAATAAGAATGCATGTCATTTAAATCAAAGTTTTGCTAGTTGTCATTTCACCTATTGTGATTATTTAGGGCTTGGTAGTGACATAGGCTTGAAATTTAAACTCATTTGATTGGATTTAGAAGATAACATGATTTATGATTAACATTTTTTTATAATACAAGCACAATTTTAACTGTGGGTACCAAAACCTTTAATGACTCAGGTCTGCCTTAGGGGGGCACCCATCCACATAACTCTAGCCTTGGGATAAATAAACATCAAGTTTCCTTGAGCAATGGGACAACCTTAGCTTAACCTTGGATTATTAATAAAACGATATGATAAGTTCAAAATGAACTCAAAATATTTTAAGAAATTTTCAAAGTGATTCAGGGTCATGCTCCGAGCAAATTGAACTTACTATATTTTGTTCTAAAATCATCCACTAAGATCTTCTAAGACTCAATAAAGTCTAACTTGGGTTTTGTAGCTATACCTTCATCTCCCTCTACAATTTGAATTCCTTGCAAAATTACATACATGTTGCCAAAGCTAACCTTCCAGGTGGAGGAGCGGGAAGAATCGATAGGTACGCTTTTAAGTTATTGCATTTACTTTTTCGTACCTCTTGTTTCTTGCTTGCATGCTTAACGTCACTTTACATGTAAAAAATAAAACTAAAAATTAAACAAGATAAAATTCAACGCCATAATAGTCAAAATATAGGACAACGTAAAATTTAATCACAAACAAAACAAAACAAAAATTGCAGCTAAATCAAGACATCTCTATCAAATAGTCAGGAATTCCTCATAGGAGGTAACCTACAGTTGCTAACGAGATTTTCCACGGCTAAATGAAAGTATTGAACTTATTAAGTTGAGTTTAGTACATTTATTTGGACTAATTGAATCCAAGGAAAAATAGTGGTGTCGGAGCGAGGGAACCATATGATCCTAACCGGTGTCACTCTAATCAACTTTAACATTTCCATAATATTTAAATAAGCATAACCTTAGTAAACTCTTGATTTCACATCATGACTAGACACATTAGAAAGCTTAAACATGTTACAACAAGGAGCTTAAAGCTAGCATTGTGGGCAGCACGGTCATCTTCAACAGCAAAATATGTCTACACCAGCTAAACCCTTCTATAGAATTAAACAACAAGCCATCTGACTTTGAGGTTGTCCACCTAGTGTGGCATAAATCCTCAACTTTCCTTTAGTTGTATTACTCTACTATACAATATAAGCCCTAACCTATTTTAGGATTCTGACGTTGTCATTCGTCATGACCTAAATCCTCACATCTTCCAAGCTGTTTGTGTGATCATTTCACACGAATGTAAGCCCTAATTAATAAAACTGGCATGATGAAACATTTAAATATTTATCTTCTAAATTCAAGCCAAACTACAGGATAGACTGGGAAGTCGCTGAGGTTCTCCTCAGGATCGTTGACATCCCCTAGTCTTTCTTTCTTTGGATTCGAAAAATAAAATGTTCCAAATTTAAGTTATTTCCCCTTCACACCTCTTTTTTCGACATTTTTCAAAAGTCCTATCCCTTGAACTCCTTCAAGACAATATCCCATGATTTTTATTGAGAGTTTTTTTTGTGACTTCGGTTATCTAAAGGGCTTGCCTTTACAGAAAACTTTCAAGAACCTAGCTTAATATAAAACATATTTAATTTTTCATATTAAATAGGAAAACTTGTTGGCTTATAATAAAATGGTTTTGCAGACCAAAGGATGTCATATATTTCCTAGTTTATTTGATTGAGCGTCACTATCAAGCCATGTATTTATCTTTTAAGATAGATACATAGCTTGAGGTTTAGGACTCTTTCACTTAAACTATGAAATATATGGGATTGGTTTGATTTCATATTTTTTTCTAAACAATATATATATATATATATAATCTAAAAAATCCAAAACAAGACCAAACCAATACAAGTATATGCAAAATAAAATATTAAAACACATCATAATTCCAGAGATATAAAGGTTCGTAACTAGTTGCTTATTATATTATGATGAAAATCCCAGAGGCTGTCGACCACCATTACTTGAAATCAGCTAACTGAAATCACATTATCCCATCACAAAATCAAAGCCTTCCGTCCTGCAAAGCAAAACAAATAAACTCCATATGCTCAAATTAGTAGGTAAGCCCTTCAGTAAATCTTCCGCATTAAATCTTCAGGATATACATTTTCTGAAACCCCATAAAAAATATGTTCACATAATAACTTTCCATAAAATATCGGTCCCTTAATTGTCTTTATCTCATTATGAATTTTCTTTATCTCATTCCTAATATGATAACAGTGAATTCCATAAAAACAAAACACAACTAATGAATGATACACGGTTATATAGCAATTCACGGCAGCTCTTTCATATTTTCAATTTCTGGCCATAAATACCTTGCCAAATATGCATCAAAACTAAAAAATCGCATGCCAATAATGCAGCAAATAAAACTGAAATTTATCTAGAATTAAATTTAGGCTTCTCCCCAGCCTAAAAGGAAGGTTACCAAAAAAAGTTCCAAAAACCTTTAATTACTCCCATGCCAAAAAATATATTAAGGCTAAAAAGAGGAATATGTAACCACAGAATATAATCCACCCTTCTGATAGCATTTATTGCAAATTTCATGAAGCCTTAATTATCATATCTATACGTGGTCATTAAGAGCAAATATATATATATTAAATTTCTCTCCGAAGCTAGCGACGGGATTTCCTTTCTGGCGACCGACAGCTTCCATAGGACGACCCCCCCTAAAATTTTATCGACAGTATTGTGATGGCAATGAGTAAATATTTGCTACATATTTTCGTCAGACATTACCAACACTAATTTCTTTGATAAATTCAAATGCTCTTTAATACATTCGAACATTAATCAACATTTTCGTAGAAATGGTTGGCGCAAGTTTGTATCCGTCAAAAAGTAGACACGAATTCCATCGTTAATATCTACGTCGACATGGGTCGTGTCGAAACTGGTTAATGTTGACAATGTTTGATGCTAAAGTCAACATAAACTATTAGTGTTGGACATTTTCAATGTTAATTATATTTTCAACACTTGTTTTTCCGTTGACCATATATCTCGATGCAAATTTGCTGCTAAAATTGATTTTACGTCTGATTATTGTCATATTATTGATTTTAGGTTTGATTATTGTCATTCTACTGTCGGATTTGGCTTTTCAGTAGTGAAAATATATGAACTTAAAGAAATTCAAGTCATAATTTTTTTTTATTATTAGAAAATGGCTTGTGGTGAAAAAATTCATAATTTAAATGATTGAAGTAATTTATTTTCCTAATATTATAAACATAAAAAAATGTTTTATTATTTATTATTTACCCTAAAATCAACTTCATTAAAAAACACTTTTTCACACATACTAAATTATATAGCAAATTATCATGATTTTTTTTGTAAAAAATCAAAATTATATTAAACCTTTTTATCAGTATTTTGAGCAACTTTTTTCTATATAAAGAAGTTCAAACAAACTTAATAAGTAAAAGAAGTTGTAGTTTCCCTTGCATTTTAAATTTTACTTAACGCAAATTTTTTTTTATCTATTGCCACAACATTCAATTAATGATATGTAAAATTGAATTTTACTATACATATCATCGATGTCGAGATCTCTTTCAATGTTCTACTTAGTAGATCGTGGGTTCATGAGCATAACATGGTTCTGTCTTCCCTACAATAGTGCATCAAGTATTATAAAGAAGGAGAACAACAATGCATCAAGGGAGACTTACAACCATTTTTAGTTCATAAAGTTTGCATTCATGAAGACGCTATCTACTACGTGCCTCCAGAGAAAACTGTCTTCTCTAGTAAGCTGGTGACAAATAAACTTGAAGATTCGAAAGGATCAAAAGGTCAAAGTCATTCAGCCCTACTTCAGTGATCTTCCACCACTCTTCTGCAACAAGTTGATGGGGGTTGTTTTAGTTGCCGAACCTGAGGTCGAGACCGGGGACGTGGACGAGGAAAATCCAATATGGCTACAGAACGGAGTAAGCTGACCATCAACATTGATGATAATGAAAGCTCTGCGGAGGAAATGATGATGATAAAATAGAAGAAACCACAGTATGTAATCTCCCTGGAAGATGTGGAGAAAAGTGAGTATGAGTCGATGTATGATTGGATCATCCACTATGTGAATGTCATGACCCTTACTCTGAGTTTCCCTCAAATGATTGAGAGTTTAGAGGTCAAGGAAGTCTGTAGCGCTGGTTCAAAGCCAATCAAGTTTTACTGTGCTTTTACTTCTGCTAGTCCTAAAAGTGATGTAAAGTTGGATGAGAATCCTAATGAATTAATGGAATTACCTTTTGGTTACTTCTCTCCTTGTGTATAAAAGTTAATTCAACAGAGATATGTGCCAATAAAAATACCAAAAGATAAGTTACAGCTTTTTAAAAGATTATGGAATGCTAAAAGTCAAACTCCTAACTCAAAATAGGGTCTCGGATTTGGTATTATAGGATTAATCGATGATTCAGAATTTTGCAGGGTCGTTACTAGCGGGCTAGAAGAGGATTGCCTCCATATAGAGGATGACTCTCAAGACTAGTTAATAGATGGCGCCCACTAGAATTTGAAGAGGAAATTAAATCAACTATTGATGAACTAAAGGAAATTAATCACAAGACTAAAAAATAACCTGGATCTACATTTATAAGTTCTCAACTCAGCAATGAAGAATCTTCAAAATAGATCAAGTTCCTATTAGAATTAAAATATTGCTTTGTGTGGAGTTATAATGAAATTTCAAGATAATCTTTAGAAGTTGAGTTCATAAGCTAGGGGTGGACAAAGATGTGACCCCAACAAAACAAGCTCCCAAAAGAATGCGTCTCGAGATAGAGCAGCAAGTCATCATTAAGGCGAAGAAATTAATAGACGCTAACTTTCTGCGAGAAGAGCAATACCCCATGTGGCTAGCCAATATTTTACTAATTAAGAAGAAAAATGGACAAATTCGTGGATGTGTCGACTTCAGGGATTTAAACAAAGCATATCCAAAAGATGATGTTTCATTGTCGATACTAGAAATGATGGTGGACATCACTTCTACACATGAGATTATCTCCTTCATGGATGGATTATCAGGATATACCAAATCAAGATGGCTCCAGAGGATGCAATACTTACAGTCTTGAGGACCCAATTGGGAATTTCTGCTACACAGTAATGTCGTTCCGGTTAAAGAACGTCGAAGTAACATATCAACGAGCAATGACGAAGATCTTTGATGATCTCATTCACAACCAAGTTGAGTGCTACATGGATGATTTGGTCATTAAGAGCAAATAGAAAATGGACTATTTGTACGATTTGAGGATCATTTTCGAACGATTATGAAAATATAGTTTAAAGATGAATTCTTTAAATTGCGCCTTCAATGTTACCTCCATAAAATTTATAGGATCTGTTAACCGTCATCAGAGAATTGACATCGACCCAGATAAGATTAAAGTTATCAAGGAAATTCCACCTCCTAAAACCTTGAAACAAATACGCTCCTTCCAAGAAAACTTGGCATATCTGAGACGCTTTATTTATAATCTATCAAGTAATTGTCAGTCCTTCTCATCATTAGTTAAAAAGGAAACCAAATTCATTTGAGAAGAGAAATGTCAGATGTCCTTTCAGGATGTTAAGCATTATTTAATGACAACTCCTGTTTTAGCAGCCCCTGTCCCAAGAAAACCTTTGATACTTTATACCGCGGCCTTAGATGGCTCTTATTAAGCCCTATTAGCTCAAGTCAATGATGAGGGTAGGGAAAATGTGCTCTACTACTTGATTCGTCATCTAATACCAATAGAGATAAAGTATCCGCTTATTGAGAAGCATTGCTAGCTTTGATTTTCGTCACCCAAAGGCTTATGCATTACATGCTCTTATGTAAGATTACCTTAATTTTAAAAGTTAATCTGTTGCAATTTTTAATGAACCGACCAACACTTACTGGACGTCTAGCAAGATGGTCAATGATTTTATTGTAATTTGATATAAATTTTGTTTCCCTCCGCACTATCAAGGGACAAATTCTAGCAAATTTTCTCGCAGCGTACCCACTTCTAACCGAGTCCTCACTCAACGATGAATTTTCAAATGAACAAATACTGCAAATAGAACTGTCCAGTGCCAGACATTGGCAAATGCACTTCGATGGTGTTTCGTGAACCAAAGAAGATAAAGGGATCAAGAATAGTTATATCGGGCAAAGCAGGAATTGGTCTGATTCTCATCACACTAGATAAGGGGATGTTGAGATTCTCCTGCCACCTGACAGAGCCAAGCATAAATAATGAAGCAGAATATGAAGCGTTGATCATTGGGTTGGAATTGGCAATCTCAATGGATATAACAGATATTGCCTTCTATGACGACTTGTAACTCGTCATCCAACAAGTTTTCGGACAATACAAGATTTTGAAACCAAAGCGAGCAGAGTACCACCAGTTCATAATGAAGCTACTTGAATAGATTCCCAATATGACTTTTTATCAGATTCTTTGAGGAGATAACGCCCATGCTGATGCTCTAACGAAACTTGCTAAGGAACTGGTGTGTCCCCCAGAGGATTCCATTAATGAAGATTGGGGTATGACATTGATATAATATATGCAAACTGGAAAGCTGCCAGAAGATAAGTTTAAGTCATATCACATCACATGAAGGGTTATATCATATGCTCTAGTGGGTGATGTCCTCTATAGAATATGGCTTGATTATATGTGATGTCTGAGCTGAGCAGAAACAAAGAATATCATCAAAGAAGTACACGCCAGATTGTGTGGAGCTCACCGGTTAGGATAAAAAATGAAAATGAAGATCAAAATACTCAAATATTTTTGGCCTGCAATGATGTTTGATTGCAAGGATACTGCTAGAAGGTGTCACCTCTATCAAGTGCATGGGGTGGTCTTACACCAAACTCCAAATGTGCTACACCCAACCGTTGCCTTGTGGCCATTCAAATGTTGGAAAACAGAAATAATAGGTCCAATTAACCCTTCATTCTCTAAGGGACACAAATTCATTCTTACTGCTACAGATTACTTCTCCATGTGGGAATAGGCAGTGTCATTACGAGTGGTTACAACACAGCATGTCTTTCAATTTTTTAAGAATCAAGTCATTTAACGTTTTGGTGTACCACGTAGAGTGATTTTCGACAATGGGATAGCCTTCAAAAGTACAGAGATCAAAAACTTTGTCAAAAGACATAAGATATACTGGAGGTACTCTACGATCTACTATCCCAAGGCAAACGGACTGGCCGAAGCCTTCAACAAAACACTGGTATAGATTTTGAAGAAAATATTGGATGAAAACAATAGAGATTGGAATAATAAACTGTTATAAGCTTTGTGAGCCTACCAGACGACATTCAAAACTCCTACTAAATGTACACCCTACGCACTTGTGTATGGATCTGAAACCGTACTACCGCTGGAGGTTCAAACACCTTCTCTCAGAGTCGTTGTCGCTAACCAAATTACAATCTAAGAAAGGGCAAAACTCATTTTGAAGAATTAGAAAGTCTCAAGGAAAAACGACTAGAAGCACAACAAAATTTTGAACTTTACTAAGAGACGATGGTAGAGGCTCATGACAAAATGGTCCGCCCGAGGACATTCAAAGTGGGTGACCTCGTTCTTGTTCTCAAAAGACCTATTCTTGCATAATGCAGGATAGGTGGAAAATTTGAGCCAACTTGGGAGGGACCATTCGTCATAGTAAAGGTTTATTCGGGAGGAGCTTACCAACTGGTGGATTTTTAAGGCGAAATATCTATGCTACTGATCAATCGACAATATTTGAAGACATACTATACAACTTGAAATTATTTGAAATGAGATTTTGAGTTTTGATTGTTCTGGAGTTATTTATTTAGCCAAGCGTCTGTGACTGGGTCAAAAAATTCGTAATAAAATAACCTCAATAAAATAAAAAACTTTTTAAGTTGCATACTTTGATGTTCTCCTTTCTGCTTTTAAGTTTGATATTCCAGTAAATTAATATATATATATACATATATATAATCTTCACATCCGTGTAAACAAAAATTCTATCTAATAAATGTTTTGTTTTGTTCTTATTCCTACTAAATTTCATTGCCCTTATGTTTTTTCTGTCATCTGCACAAAAAGTGTTAGGTCAGAAGTTGATTTTGGCTTTCAAGGATGGCTTGAATCTCTCACTTAACAAGGAAAGGGCATCTCAGGGTGGCATTATAGACTTTGACTTGGACTTCGGTTAGGTTGACATGGACTATGAGGGTCCCTTGATGGACGTGATCAATCGTTAAGAGAAGGAAGGGCTACTATCATTGTTAAAGATCAGAACTAAATAGGATTCTGCACTGAAGAAGAAGAAAATGATAGCCTAGAAAAACATGATGGAAGGGACCAGTCGCTTGTCGCCCATGATAACTGTGCCAACTGGACATCTAGTCAGTGCTGATGATGTGAGACCGCTATATGCACCGTTAAGAAGAACTCAATGAAGAAATGTCAATCGTCAAAAACATAGAGCTTTCCCACATGAAGAAAAAGACGCTTTGAAAGAGGCAGAAAACTCACTTACCCCAATTCTTGAGGGAAAAATCAATGATCCTTGCATGAGAGAGACTTCCTCTAGTCCGCCTGCTACAGAGGATGAGTTCGAGTTCACTACAGAGCTGATGTTACCGGCAATTTCATTTTGAGGTCTTCCAATCTCTAGATACCCTAGGATCTAGCATTAATATTTCCCTATTTTGACTCTCTTAGAAGACTAGACTTGGACCCACACCCCTTAGAAATTCAATCCATTTCTTCTCTCTTTGCAGTTTCATATGGACGGTTTCAGATCCTCAACATTTGATTGAGTCGATCAAAAGGCCAACATATTGAAGCTCAAATTGAGGTCCTATAGAAATTTGAAAGACATAGGTGGACACCGTGGCGCGTGCTATGTTTGACTTGTCACTGCAAGCGTCGTATTTGAGTTTGGTTGTTTCTTATGCAAGGGCCGATCAATATTTTCATCTTACTCGTTAAACGGCTCCGATCGGGTCAAATAATTTTATTTGGCACGCCACACGCGAATAGAAGTTAATTTTGCGCGATCGTCAACAAAATTGTTCGGATGATCCTGGATGACAAAACGGACCGCGTCGTCGCGTCCAGAATGTCGATTTTAGCTAAGGAGGATACCCATCTTGTTGGGGCGCCCCACACAAATGAATTGCACAAAATTTAATATTTTTTTTAATAAAAAAATATATAATAATTTTTTTTTAATAAAAAGTTTTCTTTTTTTAATCCTAAATCTAATTTCACGCTCACATTCCTCCCCTCCTCGTCTTGGAACCCTTCTTGCCCTAACCGAACCTTTTTTTCTTCCTCACTTTTCTTGACCGGATC
This sequence comes from Phalaenopsis equestris, assembly GCF_001263595.1. Lineage (NCBI taxonomy): Eukaryota > Viridiplantae > Streptophyta > Magnoliopsida > Asparagales > Orchidaceae > Phalaenopsis > Phalaenopsis equestris. The sequence goes on along the minus strand of NW_018239901.1, from coordinate 3,325 downwards.
TCGAAACTTCTTCCAGTTCTTCGGTGATCCCGTTCGTCGCCGATCTTAACCAACCTTCACCGTCGGTCACCTTGTCGGTGACACTTTTCTAACAAACTTTCCTTCCCAAATGCTTAAGCCCCATCGATAGACATC
>NW_018239901.1:0-3180 GCF_001263595.1 Phalaenopsis equestris | reverse complement strand
TTCCCTCGGCTATAAATACCACATTGAGGGAAGAATTTAGGGAGTTTTTTTGGGTAATTTGAAGAATTTTTCTTAATCTGGGGTTTTTTTTGTGAGCTATTCTGAGAAAGTTTTGGGGTTGGATCTCCTTTTCATATATTGAAGAAGGACTTTGGTTGGCTGACGATTCTTTTTTGGATTAACTTCTTTCATTTCTGGGATCTGGAAACCATTTTTCTTATCATTTTTAAACCTAAATTTTCTGAAAACACTTGGAGGTAAAGATTTCTTCTCCTTCCTTTTCTGGTTTGTGGAGTATATTATTTAGGATTTTTTTATACAGATTTTAAGAAGATTGTCTCAGTGATCAAGAGTTTTGAAGTTTTCGGTTTACACTATATGTGGTTTCTTGAACATTGAACATAATTTCATTTCTTCTTTAAGAGGAAGAGAGATTGATTCAGATATAATGATTTTTTATTACCTCTCTTTTAATCAAGAACGAATAGCTAAAGAGTAGGGGATGTCTGTATTAATTCAATTCCCACCATACATGAGTTTGTAGAAGCTTTAGTGTAGTAATGAAGATTATATTTGTAGGATGTTATTCATTCTAAGAGCATTACAGATTTCCACTGAATTAAAAAAAAGGAGGAATGGACTGTGGTGTAATTATTTGAGTGGCTAGATTTTAGTTTGGCTTTGAATATGTTCATGTTGTAATAAGTATAATCCTTATATATATTCTTATTCGTGCTTTGGGTTTGTTCACCTTTTCTTTTACAATGGCATATTTTCTGTGGATTTAGACTTTCTTTTCATATACCCTCCCCCATTTGATATTACAAATTAAAATCTCTGTATTGCTTTGAAAATCGAGTCATTGGTGCTTACATTTAGCTGGTGGATTATCACATTGAACTGATTCAAAATTTATTTGCAATTTTTTATATCTTCTGGGTAAGCATGAGTGAATTGTTTTACTTTTTTTATGTTATCATATGTTGTACATATATATAGAGAGATATTTCAAAGTTATTTTCAAAAAAAAAAAGAGTTAAAGTCTTAAATATGTAAATACATAAAAGCCAATGTGATATGCATGTAAATCTGACACTATTTCTTCACAATTGTACTTAGAAGCATGAGGAATTCATGGCATTTATACTTTGGTTAGCATTTGAAAACTCTTATTAGCAATCATTCTTTTACATGCTCACTTTTTTTAGACTCACTGCTAGTCATTTTAATGAATTATACACTTTGAAAAAAAAAATTATCTACTGGGGGTCGACCAACAACTGCTGCTTCTTTTATAATATGAATTGACTTGATTATTGGATGGAATTATTTTAAACCATACGAATTGAATTCCTTGTGATGGACCAAGTTAATAGTGATCTTTACCAAAATGTTAAAGTTGAATTGCCAAGAAACCCATAAGTTGAAATCTTAAAATGTTTATTTAATCCCTAGAATATTGCTGGAATTGGCTTTCGGCTTATGTTAATTATGTGGATTTGAATTTGATAATACAAGAATGCAAGCACATTTCTTTCTAGAAAGTTCACCTAGTTTACAATAGTGATATGTAAATGTTTAAAGTTTGAACTCAAGGGTGAGAAGGAGATGTTATAGGAATGCTTAAATGATTACTTCTCTCATTTTCTTGATATGAACTATACAAAATTTTGTTGGATGAGCATATGAAATATTGAGGTGGCCTATTAGTTAGAGATGAGGGGCAACAGACAATGATGCAAAGAACCTTTGATCAGCTTCTCTTATAGCTGAAAATAAAAAAATCAATATTCAATTAGTGAGATGCCCTTTCACCCCTTAAGTCATTGACAGCTCTAATCCTATTCAAAAGGCTTAAGAATTGGTAGTTAGAAAAGAACAGATACTACACTTAAAAAAAGAACAGATATTACAAGTTTTACACAGATATTACACTTGTACAAGAAATATATACTACACTCACATGCACACTATACAGTTCATAAACTACACCATGAATAACATAATGCACCTCAGATATTATAAAACGAATACCACACACTATGCCCTGCATGAAAGATACTACATTTCACATATAGGTGCACTACACTTTGATGAGTTCAGATACATCATTTCATGTATAGGTGCACTACACTTTGATGACTTCAGTACTACTCCGTTAACAAAATCTTTAAACAATAGGGTCTAGGGTTGTCTGATTATAAGGGTGATTCATTGGTGGCCTCTAGTTGATTTTGGTAGGTTGAATTTGTTATATCAGTTGACTGTGAGATCAAGATAAAAGAGAAAAAGAGGTCTAGTCTGAGCCTAAACCCAAATTAAAAGCTAATATTCCACTTTAAATTTTCATATGCTTATCACTTAACCTTTTTTTTATTATTTGAAAATATTTGTCTAACCCATTTTATATTATGCAATTGTAATATGTTTTTGTAGCATTTCCAAACATAATCAGGTACACTTAGTTGTTTTAATTTTTGTTCCTTTACTACACTGCTGACCTCAATTTTTGTTGAGGTTTAGTTTTTCCTCTTTAGTAGCCTAGGGTATAGCCATAGGACTTTTCCTGTTGACTATTCCTAGAAAACTAGACATGGAACCCTCACCATTATAAATTCCAAACCCTTCTTTTCTCAACTTGAAGTTCCACATATTGGTCATAACCTCTAAATACTTAGTAGGTGGGGTCACTGTGGGGGAAACTCAAGATGAGTCACCCTTAGGGTTGCTGGACCTTAAGGTTGACCATGGGTGTTGGTCTGGAGCTAAGGCACTCAATACACTTTTCTACACCCACATTCACTCACAACCATGAACTCAAATTTCTAGCATAGATCCCTTGATCTTTTGGGATACTCATATAGATGGTCCCCTAAACCTACTAGCCCTAGGGCTATGGTTTAGCTAAGACCACTATGTAGAGGACGCAAAATGGGTTTTCCATTATTCCATGGCTTATTTGTGATGATTGGTACCTCAACTCTACCAAAATACCCATCTTGGCCTTTTGCCCCCTAAAACACCCCCAAATTACCAAAATACCCCTCTTGGGCCCAAAATCCCAAAAATTCCAAAAATTACCAGAAAATCCCATTAAATCCCAAATAATCCCAATTTCATTTCTCTCATCTATCATATAACCCATTTTAGCCAATTTGACCATCTTTAACTAAAATCCCC
>NW_018239900.1:0-769 GCF_001263595.1 Phalaenopsis equestris | reverse complement strand
ACAGTTTCATTATCAGTGAATTTCCTTTTCTTGTTGAGAATATCTTTCATAAATTTTATAAAATTGGGCATTTGTTCTAAAGCTTCTACGAAGGGAATATTTACCGTTAACTTCTTAATAACATATTTACCGTTAACTTCTTAAGAATTTCTAAAAACTTGAAAAATTATTTATTCTGTTTGTGTTGCTTCAATCTTTGAGGAAACGGTGGTGGAGGTTTCTCCACAGTAATCCTCTTTGGTGTAATGGATATTCTAAGTCTGGGTATTTATGATACTTTTCTTTATCAGTATCACTTTCTCTTTTTCAGTTTCTGTTTCTTTCTATACTCTCATTTCTAATTCTTTTCCACTTCGTAATTGTATCACTTTTATCTGTTCTTTTCCTTGATCTTTAAGATTTAGTTCTACAATATTAGGAGAAGTTCCTAATGTTCGGTTACTAAGCTCAATAGCGATATGCCCTAATTGATTTTTAATATTCTTAATAGCAATTCCTTGATTTTGTACTTGATTTCCTTGAATTTGTAATTGATTTCCTTGATTCTGCAATTGTTGACCCATGTTTAATACCATCTCTTCCATAGACAACTTCTTTTCCTTAATTTGAGTGTTACTGAGTGTTACTGTTAAATCCTGGTGGATAAGAAGGCCTATATTAACATTTTCTTGGTTGGATGAATTTCCTAATGGGTTCACTGGGTTGTTTTCCCATTGTTGATTTGTAGAAGAGTGGTTATTCTAATTAAAATTTGGATGATTATTCCAAC
>NW_018239899.1:0-4295 GCF_001263595.1 Phalaenopsis equestris | reverse complement strand
TATGCATCTACGGCTGGAAACGAGCCGAGTTTGAGTGAGCTCAAGCTCGACTCGTTTTTGGCTCATTCGAAATTGCTTGTTTGAAATTGACTCTTGTTTGAAATTAGCTCGTGAACAATATGTTCATGTTTAGCTCCATTTAAATATTCTTGTCGTGTTCGGCTCGAAATTGGTTTGCTAAAATTAATTGGAAAAAAATAGATGAAGGGTGTTGGATTTGAACCTGCATCAATTTTGTGCAATATAAGACATAAAATCACATGACCACGCGAGCTATTATGGTCTAAACTTAGATATAAATATATATAATATATTATTATATAAATAATATGTATAAATTCTTTATTTCGAGCTCAAACAAGCCGATCACCAGGGGTTATTCGTATTCGGCTTGTTTATAATTCTAGTTTAAAAAAATTTGTGCGTTCGGCTTGTTTACTAACGAATGGACCGAATATTAGCTATTAACGAGCTAAACATAAGCTGTTCGTGAATAACACAACCTTATATGCTTCTTAGTATTGTAGGTGCCAACATGAAATTTACAGTTGTAATTGCTTTTGGTAGGTTGTTTGAAGGTTTGTGCTCAGTTTGGATGGTCAAGTTTAGTACTGTGGGTTATGGCCATAATTTTAGGAAGATTTGCAGACATACCACTCAATTCCTATGCATTTACATATCAAACACATAAATTTTAATTTTTGCATAGAAACCACTTTTCCTATGCATAGCAAGGTGTATGTCAATTTTAAATGTAAATGAGCTGGTAATTTCGATGTGATACGAAATATTAGGGTGGCATAAATGTAAATGCAAACTTTAGCTGTTAAATATGTAAACACATAGTGACTGGGTGGTACGTCTATAAATGTCCCACAGTCTTAGTTTTATTTTATTTCTAAGAGTTCAATAATTTTGTAACATGGTTAAGTTTAGTCCTAGCTATGTTAATTATCAACATTCTTATCATTACATTGGTAGGAAAGAATATGCTAAACAAGATAAATGCGTCTAACAATACAACATGATTCAAAAGACCTGGAAATATACAATGAAAAATAAGAGTATAGCCAAAATGCTTAAATATGTGATATCTTGAATAATAAAATATGAGTGTGACACTATTGAATGAAGCTTCAAAGGGTATGAAGAATATGAGGAGAAGGTTATTATAGCTACTGCGACTTATCTGTGATCATTAAGAGGGGATTGGATCTGTTTATTTAGTTATGAACTCATTGGGTTGCCAACAACATGTGACCTTAATTGTGAACTTAATAGTGATAACATCATCAATGATAAAGATAGATACATCCGCATGCATTGCATGTTTGTTAATAGTATTCATATAGGGATAAAAGAATGCATAGGGCTAACTTATTTCGATATATTGGGTTGAGACTTATGGTTTATTTGGGACAGTAGTAGCTGCTTCAAAAAGATGTTGTAGGAGAATTTATTGTGAGAAAGTTGCTGGTGAAATAGTAGGTCTGTTTTAATAATTTAACTATGAATCTGTTGTGTTGCAGTTGTTTAAAGACTGTAATGCCCTTATGTATATGTGTTGGTCGTAACTTTACTCTTTTAGAATAAATTCAAATAGATCATCAAAATTAAATTTTAGAAGTTTATAAGAAGTTACACGTCCAACATATTACATCAAAAGTTATGCATCATTTAACATTGAGTAAAATGAAAATGAAAATGATAATAATATGTAATATTAACATAATATTATTCTTGATGTCCAAATGATCAAGTCTCTTAAGAAATTTTATCTAAAGCTACTCTCCTCACATGGTTACTATCTGAAGTAGATTCATCATAGCCATCAGCCCACCTAAAATTACTGTCATCATCTAGTGATCTATTTCTAAGCCGCCTATGAAATTTTTTCTCACAATTAGTCTTTTGTCATGATGCAAACATCAGCATTAAATCAATGGTTACAATACACAAATTTAGAGACAGTATAAATCCTTGAACTCATCATTCCTAAGAAAGTAGAGTTTAATACATCCAATATTAAGTGTAAGAATGTGATGAGTTTATCTTATGTTATAATGAGAAAGTTGAAAGAAAATATCAAACAAGCAAGAGTCTTAAAAAAACCACATTACACAATGATGTTGGTATATTAGTTAGCTTCAGCTATATATAGTTATTAAAAAAAAAAATAAAAAAAAAAAAGGTAAATAAAAATTTATACATACCACACAATTCTTAGTATTTACATATTTAACACCCAAAATTTAATATTTACACTTATAACTATTGCGTTTTTAAAAATATGATGATAGTGGTATTTTTTATATGATATTAAGGATTTGAGTGCTATGCATGTAAATATTTAAGGTTACAAGTTAGACATGTAAATACATAGTAATTGTAGTGTGGTACGTATGCAAATGCCTCAAATTTTAACTTATCCAAGCCATTGTACTGCTCCACCTCACGATCAATGTTTAGGGAATTTATTTCTTATGAGCTCATTATCCAAACCATATATTTGAAGTTAAATCACTTATTATATATATATATATATATATATAATATATGTATGTATGTATGTATGTATGTATATATTAGGAATCATTTCACATGGGTTCGAATGGTACCCAACTTCATTATTTAAATATTGACGGTTGGTAATGTCGCTTGGAATTTTAATTGTCAAATCTCACCTTCAATGTATCCCAAAAGCCAAAATTTTGAAGGATAGGTTGATGAAGACTTAAAACAAATCATATATATATATATATATATATTGCATGGGATTGATCGACATTTATAGAGGTGGTATCCTTCAAAAGATACATTGAAAGAATGGGACATAAAATTATATAATTAAGGGATATTTACGGGCAGCATACCCCCAATCTTTTGGTTAGTATCCTCGGTACAAGACTCAACAGGTCGGATATTCAAATCTCCTGAGCCTTGGGTCATTTCTTAAAAAAAACAAAAAAAAGACACATTTACAAGAATACCATCCAATTCGTACGTATTTACATATCTACCATCTAAACTTTACTTTTTATATTTTTACCAGCAAATCTTTTGTACCACATCTAAACTATCAATAGTTTGTGTATTAGAAAGCGAAATGGACTTTTTCTTGTATAGCTGAGATGGAATATATGTAAAAATTGAAGCTTGGGCATAAATAAATAGGAATTGAGTGGTATGCATGTGAATTTTCCTTCCAATAAATGGATAAACAAGGTTGATGATGAGTTTTCTATAGAAGAATGAACATGATGGGCAGAAATTAAATTAAAAAAATGTTTCAGACCTCTAAACAATATGTTTTTGGATGGTGATGATCCATATAAATAAGAAATTTACATTTGATTTTGATTTCTATTAAAAATAAGAGCCTTGTCTCCACCTTGCTGTATAGTTAATTAAGATTCAATATCATATGGCACTATAAGAAAGAATTTCATGGGACTTACTGAATTCAATTTTGTATGGGAGACGCGCTTAAGGAATAGAGCGTGAAAGAGACGAAAATAGCAAAGAGAGCATAGTAATGAACCCGTATTTATAGGAATGAGGTTGGAAGATTACATTTTGTACCCCTAGTAAAGTAGGTACAATATCGGGCATTTTGGACAATACATGATTTTAAGGTCGAGAGAATGAAATGGCGGCGCCTGATTGGGTTGTGATTCTGGCGGCTATGGGCTGAGAGTTTAAGATTACGTTCGGCTGAGTGATGACCCGGGTGGCTATCGCTGAAGGGTTGACCAAAAGGCCTCCCTAAGATTCGAGTGGCCCTTATCATTTGCTTAACGTGGTTGAGGAATCCTGGAGAATTCATCCGTGTGAGGTTAGTACCTGTGATCCTTTGAGAGGATAGTCGAGTTCCGTCTGTCATGGAGTTATTTTTCTCCCGACTAGCAGGAGCCGTGCGGGTAAATGCGGGCTCTCAAACTGCCTGTGGTGGGTCCGAGACCACCACATCACCTTATTTGCTGACTGTTGGATTTCTTTAAGGTTCATGCGGACGTATTTTTGATATACAAGGCTAGATCAAGATGATTCATTTTAATTTTGTTTAGTTAAGGTGAATTATGTGGTATGACTAGTGCTGTTATCAAGTTGATTTCGAGCCAAGCTAGGATCTGCTTGAAATTGGCTCAAATATATTGAGTTTGGATCGAAATCGGCTCGTGACTTGTTATATTAGATTTTGAGCCAGCTCTGCTAAGAATTGAATCATGCATAATCTGGCTCGAAAATGAAACATGTTGCCTCAAATTTGAGCTATTTGGATCTGTTTCAAGTCG
>NW_018239898.1:0-415 GCF_001263595.1 Phalaenopsis equestris | reverse complement strand
ATTTGAAATTATCATTAGTTTGTGGTAGTATTAAATTCTACTACATTTATTTACCTTTGAAACATCTTAAAAATTGGATCCATGAAGAAAAATTGGAACGCATTCGGACCAGAGCTAAACTGTGAAAATTTGCCTTGGGCGTCGATAGTGCCCTTGACGCCGCTGATGGCAGGTTTTTCCTAAGAGTCCAGACAAAAGTAATATAGAGGCTCGCTGACGGCGCCATCACCCCCGGCCCCCCCGACGCCCCCCTCAACGCCGCCGACGACGGGTTTTTCCCGAGTGTCCAGATAAAATTAATACAGAGGCTCGCCGACGGCGAGACCGGCGAATTGGCGGTTATGTGGGTTCAAATGACAATTTTTGGCGGTTTTTGGGCTAGAATTGTCTTTTTAAACTCAAAAATTTGATTTCT
>NW_018239897.1:0-353 GCF_001263595.1 Phalaenopsis equestris | reverse complement strand
ATATGGTTAAAGAAGAAGATAGCTTTGATATTTAAAATAAAATCGACTCATAATTCGACTTGATTAAAATTAAAATTCAAATTAATTTTCGATCGATTACAATCTTCTAGCAAGATTCACAGCCTATGCCTAAATATGTGGTTGATCGCTCCTTTGGATTCTAATTAACCATACATGGTTAATTGGTTAGAATGTTACAGCTTGAAGGGTGTAGGGTCATTGTGCGAGGACAAAAACTTGCACGTGCGAATTGAAATCGTGAAGCACAGGGAATTCATGTGACACACCGATTTTTTTCTTTTTTGGCTCGTTCGATAAGAAAAGTTGTAACCCGAACTGTTGTCTGTTGTTCG
>NW_018239896.1:0-309 GCF_001263595.1 Phalaenopsis equestris | reverse complement strand
ATGACCCTCACACCTCCCCGAACAGCGACGTCGCTCGCTGTTTGGTGGCGTCGAGGTGCTTCGGAGAGCTGTTCGGTCGCCGGAAAAGCGAGCCGACGAGATGGCGGAGGTGGTGCGCCGATAACGCACAACCGGAATGGAAAACACAATGAGAAAGATGTGAAATCTGGTGCTTTGTGCTGGAACGAGGTTGCTTTGTTACGCAATCGTCGCCAGCGAGGAGGTAAGCCGGTGTGGAGGGAAGCCGGCGAGGAGGAATAATCCCAAGGTGGCAGGCCAAGAAGAAGAAAGAGCAGGATAGATGTTTGA
>NW_018239895.1:0-286 GCF_001263595.1 Phalaenopsis equestris | reverse complement strand
GTTGGGAAACTTTTGGAAATGTATTTTCCAATGTCACATCTACTGAGAAGGAGGTTGAGAGGCTTGAGGCAGCTGTTCAGAATAATTCTGCCATCGAAACTGAGTTGCTTACTACCCAGACTAGTCTAAATAAAGGTATTGACATCCAGGATATGCTACTCAAACAAAAAGCTTCTGTTAACAGTTTTACTAAAGGGGACAAAAACACTAAGTTCTGCCATGCCTATATAAGTTACAAAAGGAAGTGCAAGACCATACACTCCATATATTCTACTGAGGGCAGATG
>NW_018239894.1:0-301 GCF_001263595.1 Phalaenopsis equestris | reverse complement strand
TGTTAGCCCTCAGGCGACGGGAACGTGGGAGCTCCAAAGTGAGAGTTGGTATCCTCCCTCCCCCCCCCCTGGCCGCAGATTCAGTAAACAAGCGTAGGATTAGTCAATGTTCTTTATGCCTGTACTGAAGGATAAAGAATAGGTATGACCCTATTTGGCGCAACACAATTTGAACTGATTCACTTTATCCATTCACTATAATTTTTGGACAAAGAGAAGGATGTTTTCTTATATATTAAACATCACAATAAAAACTTTATTAGTATATTAATTATTTAAGAGTTATTAAAATTACATACTT
>NW_018239893.1:0-1069 GCF_001263595.1 Phalaenopsis equestris | reverse complement strand
CTTACAACACTATTAACTCTCACAATAAAACTAAATACATAAATGATGAAGTAAATTTTTAGTGCCTGAAAAATCTCTCCAAAAGTTCCTCCACGAACTATTTCATGAACTTCTCAGGACTCCCCCCTTTTTTTCTCTCAACTTCCTTCTTTTATAATTTTCCAAAAGGTGACTTGGTATCTCTTCAAAATGTGTCCCGATTCAAAGTATTTTAACCATATTTTCATTTCTAGTTGTCATAACCACCCTCTTTAGCCATTAGTTGCCTCAAATGTCCCTTAAAAATTTGAAAAAATGAATTAACCCATCAAATAACTGCCTTTGGCGCTTAGGCGCGACCTTCTCTGTTTCACCGATGCTTAAGCGTCGGATCTGGTGCTTTGGCACCAAAACACTTTTGCTCCATTTTTGCATTTTTGCTCCAAATTTGATCATTTTTTACTCCTTTTAGCATTTTTCACCTTTTTACTTTTACCTGAAATAAAAAAACACAAATAACTTCCATTAAAATGCAATAACTCATAAATAGGTATAAAAAAGTGTCTAAAACACCATATATTTTTGTGTATCAAACATCACCTATTAATTGATTTTGAGAGTCTTCCTTTACATCAAGGCAATCATCTAACAATTCGCTAGTCACAACCATGCAAAATTTAGATTCATTGACTGATCCTACAGTACCAAATCCAAGACCTTCTTTAGAGTTAGGAGTTCGACTTTTAACATCCCATAATTTCTTAAAAAGTTGTAGCTTATGCTTTGGCATTTTCTTTAGCACATATCCCAATTGAATTAATTTTTGTACACAATGAGAAAAGTAATTAAAACGTAATTCCATTAATTCATTAGAATCCTGTTCTAAATTTTCATGATTTTCAGAACAAGTATAAGGGGAAGCACGGTAAAACTTGATTGACTTCAAACCAATACTACAGACTTTCTTGACCTCTAAATGCTGAGCTCACTTTTGATTGAGGTCTTGGTCTTTCTTCTTTAGTAGCCTAGGGTCAAGCCATAGGAATTTATTATTTACTATTCCTAGAGAACTAGAAAAGGGACCCACACC
>NW_018239892.1:0-793 GCF_001263595.1 Phalaenopsis equestris | reverse complement strand
CAAACGATTCTTAAGTGAACGACTTAAGTCAAAAAGATGGAAATTTATTTTTCTTAAGCCCAAAGTTGAGGATGGTTTAACCATTGGATAAGAATACATATCACTTAAATCAAAATCTTGATAATCACCGTTTCACCTATCATGATTGTAAAGGGCTTAATAGTGACCTAGGCTTGATATCTAAACTCAATTGATCGGATTTAAAAAATAACATAATGGGTGATTAATATCTTTGAACACTACAAGCCTGACCTTAGTTGTGGGCACCATAATCTTAAATAACCTAACCTTGCCTATGGGGCACCCACTCACATAACTCTTCAATGAAACATCAATTGACTAAGCAAGTATCATATCCTTAGGATAATTAAACTACCAGGTTTCACTGAGCAACAGGGTAGCCACACTCTAAACTCGGATGGTTAATGGAACAATATGATAAGTTTAGAAATTAACTCAAAATAATTCAAGAGACCTTCAAAATAGTTCAGGGTCATATCCCGAGCACTTTGAAATCTTTTTGATATTTTGAAGGACAAATTAAACTTGTCATATTTTGTTCTAAAATTATCCAATAGGATCTTCTAAGACTCAATAAAATCATAGCCTGGGGTTTGCTAGCTAAACATTCATCTACTCATGCAATTTAAGCTCCTTACAATATTATATACATCCCTTGCAAGTACTGCCCTTTCAAGTGGTGGAACGAAAAGACTCGTCAGGTAGGCTTTTACAGTTTATAGTACCATCTTTTCTTATACTTTTCACACCGTATTTTTATGCTTATAAAACT
>NW_018239891.1:2035-2597 GCF_001263595.1 Phalaenopsis equestris | reverse complement strand
CAACAATTTCGTCAGAAGATATGGGATAGATTGGAATACTCTACAATTTACTATCCCAGATAAAATGGTCTTGTTGAAGCTTTCAACAAGACATTGATACAGATTTTGAAGAAAACATTGGACGAGAATAAAAAGGATTGGCATAACAAACTGTTAGAAGCCCTGTGGGCCTACCGGACGACTTTTAGGACTCTCACTCAGTGTACACCTTATATGCTCGTGTACGGGACCGAGGTTGTGCTACCGCTAGAGGTCCAGACACCATCTCTCAGAGTCGCTATTGCCAACCAACTTACAACGGAAGAAAGCACAAAACTCAGACCTGAAGAACTGGAAAGTCTCAAGGGAAAGCGATTGGAAGCACAACAACATTTGGAGCTCTATCAGGCGAAGATGGTACAAGCCCATGACAAATTGGTCCGCCCAAGGACATTCAAAATTGGTGACCTTATACTCGTGCTCAAAAGACCTATTCTTGCTCGCCGCAAAATAGGTGGCAAATTTGAGCCAACTTGGGAGGGACCATTTGTCGTTGAGAAGGTTTATACAGGAGGAGCCTACC
>NW_018239891.1:0-1405 GCF_001263595.1 Phalaenopsis equestris | reverse complement strand
AAGGAGGTGTCATAGATTTTGACATGGATTTCAACCAGATTGAAAAGGACTACGACGGTCCTCTAATGGGTGTGGTCAACAAGGAAGAAAAGGACTACGACGGCCATCCATGATAGCTACTCCAGCGAGGGGCTTAATAGCTGCCCACAGTGAACAACTGCCAAATACTTCGCTCCGCAGAACACAACGTAGAAATGCGAGCCGAAAGAAACAAAGAGCCTTCTTGCGACAGGAGCGCAAGCGCCAAAGAAAAGAAAACAGTTTTCTTACCCCCATTCCGGAGGGACATATCTACGATCCAGAGCTGAGAGAGACTTCTGCCAGCTCGCCCACTACAGATGAAGAATCGGGATTTCTGATAGGATCAGCTGTACCCTCAGTCCCAAATATCTTGTGCAGAGGTTGCCCGACATGCAACGTCGAGATACCAGCCAGGACGTCAGTCACGGGCGTGTTTGTAGAATGCCCGGGTTGCAATGTCCTACATCTACAACTTTTCAGTACCTTAGACCCTAGAAGAATAAGCTGCAAGCAGCAACGAGTCTCAGACTCCAGATTTTATGGCAAACGTGTCGTATGTCCCACTGGGGACAAATCAATGCGTACCGTGGAGCCCAGGATCATACATCCCGCTTGAGGCTGAATCTCATATTCTGGATCAGCCAGCACCAATTTGGATTCCCGCTGAGGCCCGGAGGAAGGAACGTCCTAGGCAGCTGCCAGCTCCCGGTATGGTGGAATATTACAAAATAAGCAAGGTAAACAAAAGAGAATTCGAATTCTACGAAGAAGTTCAAGGAAACTTTATCAACATATTGGAAGGCTTGTAGTTATATACCAGGGTTTTCTCTGAAACTGATTAAAGAAGCATCCTGAATTGCATCTTTGATTTGAGAGATAGAGGTCGAGCAGGCCTTCTCATGGAAAGAACGTACTCCGAGCCGAAGAAATGGATGCGGGGGAAAGGAAGAATCACCATCCAGTGTGGGTGTTGCTACAATTTTACAAATGACAGACAGGGGAATCCGCCTGGCATACTTAGAAACAACCAAGTGGATCTGTTACCACCGATGATCAAGTGGATGATAAAGAGAATGGTCAAGTGGAATATCCTACCCACCACTTGCATTCCTAACAGTTGCATCATCAACATTTATGAAGAAGGTGACTGCATTCCTCCGCACATAGACCATCATGACTTTGTGAGGCCTTTCTGCACGGTCTCATTCATGAGTAAGAGCAATATTTTGTTTGGAAAAGAAATCGACGTAATCGGCCCTGGTGAATTCAGAGGAGCTGTGGAAATCCCTCTCCCAATTGGTTCAGTACTTGTTATCAAGGGCAACGGTGCAGACGTGGCCAAACACTGCATACCAGGAGTACGACACGACACCGTAGGGTGTCT
>NW_018239890.1:514-810 GCF_001263595.1 Phalaenopsis equestris | reverse complement strand
ATCCACCATGGCAATCCAATTTTGAGCTTGAATTCATACCCAAAACAAGGATAAATTCCAATCTCAACCTACACAGCACCAAACTCCAAATAAATTGGCCCTACACCTTCACAACAGTGAAAGAAACAAAACCCCCATCAATTCTCACCTGAAATAACCTCCACCATAGCTCTCAACCAACACCCAAAATCGGCTGTGGTCGAAATCATACATAGGATTTACACCAGAGCCAGAGGCTTCATCCCTAAGCTCTTTGGGACCTAACAAAGGTGTGAAGAATCTCTGATTGAGGCTAA
>NW_018239890.1:0-504 GCF_001263595.1 Phalaenopsis equestris | reverse complement strand
CTCCCGAGCCTTCGCGAGTTCTCCATTTATAATGGCTTGATTTCATAGCATGTTTACCATATAGATGTGTTCGTCTCTTCAAGACGAACAACTTAAAAAAATAATCACTAAAATACATATAGATGTGTTCGTCTTTTCAATTCTCCGTTCATATTGAATTTACACCTTGACCCCAAATTTTTATATGTTATAGCCTCTCTCTAGGTGCACAATTTGAACATTTTTCCAAAGACATAGAAGATCTATAGACAGAGATCTTAATTTTTTAAATTTTTATGCATTTTCAATTCAAATAATTATAGAAAATTGTATGTGGCTTAGAAAATTCTACAAAAATTCATGTGATTTTCTTATGACTAGAGTAGTTTTAAAAAAAAATTTCATAATTTTTAAGAATTAAAGCATTACTGTTTTGAGCAAACTCTAATTTGCTTAAAGTATTTAATTTGAAGCACACAGAGATGAAAACCACTTGATTTTTGTTCTCTAATGTGGCTCATGAGT
>NW_018239889.1:0-6275 GCF_001263595.1 Phalaenopsis equestris | reverse complement strand
TATATATATATATATATATATGATTTTGAAAAAAAAAACAACATGTTCATTTTGAACAATAGTTTTAATTTTGAAAAATACGAGACTAAATCGATCTCATATATTAAATAGTTTAAATGATCGAGAGCAATCTCACAAGGGATGCATCTATCCCGAAGAATGAATATCTATTTTGATAATAAGGCTTGATTTAATAAACTTTAGAATTTATGACATCTGTTTGGTTTGCGAAACTATTTTTTATATAAGCCAACAAGTTTCCCTATCAAATATTGAAGATTAGATAGGGTTTCTATTAAGCTCGGTTTAAAAGTTTTCTATAGAGACAAGCTCCTATAGTTAGTTACATCTTAAGTAACCGAGGTTGCTTAAGAATACTTTTGATTCAGACTAGTGTTTTGCTCTCAAGGATTCCAAAATTTTGGTTTTCAAGACTGGACATTTGAAGTTCAAAAGGGATTGGATCAAATAGGAACACTTATTTTTAGGAATCCAAAGGAATGAAAAGCAGGAGATGTCATTGATCCAAGGAAAACCCTTGTGACTTCCCAAGCTATCCTATTGTTTGGCTTTGATTTAGAAATGATATTACTTGATGTTTCATCCTGCCAATTTTATTATTTTAGGGCTTGGACTCACATGAATGATCATACAAAAAGCCTAGAAGATAGAAGGATTTACATCGTGATGAACGTTGACCTCGGATCCTAAAATGAGTTAAGGCTTAGATTGCACAAAATGATTGTACAGAAGTCTAATGAGACGTTGAGTATTTATATCGTACTAGATTGAATACCTCAAAATCCTATGGCTTGTTATTTAATTATAAAGAAAGATATGTTGTTATAGATCTAGTTGCTTTCTCAAATTTTTTCCTCTGTTCATCCTCGGCTTGCTGCCCACGGTATTAACTCTAAGCTCCTCGTTGAAGTGGCAGTCCTAAGTCCGAAGGTTCAAAAGGTTTTACATTTTTCACGTCAAGTTTTGATGTTCAAGTGTTATGGGGGGTTAAAGTTGGTTAGAGCGACATCGGTTAAAATCCCACGGTTCCCTTGCTCCCCTTAGTTTAAACAAGTTGTTAAGCTCATTTGAACTAGGGAAATCTCGTTAGCAACAGTGGGTTGCCTCACCTGAGGGACTCCCGTAAATTCAAAATGACATATTATGTTATTTGTTGTTTTTGAAAGTATTTAAGTTTAATTTTGAAAAAGTTTATCTTAATTTTGAAAATTGTTGTTTTGGGCTTTTAAAAAGTATCTCAACCAATCATACATAATACATTAAAGGTAATAAATTGTAGGAATAAAATGCCAATAAAAAAATTGTAAATACGTACCTTTCATCTTCTCGCTACTCCGTTGAAATGTTAGCATTCATAATCATGTATATATCGTAAAGTGAAATTAAGGGAAACTACTAAGTAGTAATGAAGCCTTAATGATTTAAATTCAAAAGAGACCATAATTCATAACTTGGCAGATCTCTAAAGGTTTTAAGGATAATTTTCTTGAACAAAGCATAATAAGTTCAATTGCTCTTCAAAATATCCAAAACTGTTCAGAGCATAGCCCTAAACAACTCTTAAGAATCCTTTAAACTATCTCGAGTTAATTTAAACTTATTATGTTATTGAATAGATCATCGTGAGGTTTGTTAGGTTTAAACTGTGCTCAGTTCATGTCTCAATTAACCCATGGAACAAGCATGTTTGAGCTGTAGTGTTTGAGGGAGATTAATTATGGTTCCGCTTCCAACTAATCCTCAGGTATCCTTAGATTGATCTTAACTCACTACAAAGCTCAAAAGGCACCAGGGGTAGATAGGTAATTTTGAAGAAAGTAAAATTAATCATATCTAATTAAAAGATTAACCTATGATTCAACCATTGGTTTGGGTTTTCTAGATTGGTTTGTTATTGACTTGCTAACTTATGTCCTAACATTTAAATCATTCAAATCAATTTCATTCTAGATTGGTGTGTAAATTGGTTTCTGCCTCTTACCCTCATATCTTAATCACTTTAGGATGTTACTTAGGATTAAAATATAGCCTTTAAAGCTTTTAACCCATCCAAAATTTCAATTAGGTGGTGAAAGGTTGGAAATTACAATTTCTCCCCTAAGGCTCCTATCTTCATAAAAATTTTAAATCAATTCACATGAACATGGGAATTTGCTGACCTATCTCTCATGGGTTAATTGAGATACCAGAAAAGGAATCATATTTTTCCAATCTTTATTTTAATTTATATAATTATTTTAATCCAAAAATAGGAATTTACAAAGTTAATTTATTTAATCAATCAACTTATAGTTTCTGTCTTTGAGAAAGATATTGGAGGTTCACTTAGGTCAGAGGGACATTCACACCAAATTTTCATGAATTTGGGAACCAGTTAGAGTACACATATAAATGTCATAATACTAAATAAAATATGGAAGTGACAATACATATAATGTCATATTGGATATATTTTAGAATTGTTGAACTAACTCATGAGATGTGAGACAATGATTCAGTAAAGTGCGCATCCCATGGAGGCAGTGACCCGATGAATGGATATGTCGTGGAGGCATTGACCTGGAGGAGTGCGCGTGGCGTGAAGGCAGCAACCTGACAAATAGGTGTATCATGGAGGTAGTGACCCGATATAATGACGATCCTCACTAGAGAGAATCATTCAAGTGTAATTAGTGCATGAATGGACACTCAAAATGCAACTCAAGCAATTTGGACTATGCAAGATGACATGTAAGGCACATAACACAAGAGGTACAGTGTTCGATTGCCTATGGTATAGGATGCCACTAGGGAGAATGACATTGCCCAGTAAAGATTTACATGTAAAAGGGTACCCCCTAAGTCTATGGTGCACTTTGCAAGAAAACAATCATACATGAATATCCATACAAAACATGCACTATGCAAGTGATCGGGAGATTGGGCCAGGGTAGCCGGTCAAACCAGAAGTGATGTAGACCAGGCCAGAGCAGCCGATTGAGGCAAAAGTGATCGGTTGATTAGGCCAAGGTGGTCGATCAAACTAAAGTGGTTGGTTGGCTAAGTTAGGGTGGTCGGTCAAATTAAAGTTTTATGTCGATAAGTTCGTGGCAGCAGGTCAGGGCATAAGTTGTGTTAATTCGGATGGGGCAGTCGATCGAGGCAAAAGCGATGTCGATCAGGCAAGGCAATTGATCAAGGAAGAAAGTGATGTCGACCAAACTGGGTGGCTGGTCAAGTCAAAAGTGGTGTCAACTTAGCCGGGGCGGCCGTTCGAGGCAAAAAGTGATGTCGACTGGGTTGAGGTGGCTGGTCAAGGCAAAACTGGTGTTGAATGGGTTGGGTCAGTCGATCGATGAAAAAGTAATGCCGACTGGGCCAAGGTGACCGATCGTGACAAAAGTGGTGCCGACCAAGCCTGGGCGGCTGGTCGAGGTGGAAAGCGATGCCGACCAGGCAAGACACATAGGGAAATGACAATTCAAAGCATACAATCATGATAACAATCCCACATAAGACACATAAGTTTTAGTACTTGGATGCATGACATAGCAGCCTCTTGTTTTGGTGGGGAGTGTGGGGTGTTTCCCCTCCATGTCCTCAGTAAGGAACTCTCCACATTGTTGTGGAATGGCCAAGTTACAATGCTTTTCCCATTCCACAACTCCTTGCTAATTTGCGAGGTGAGCCATCTACAAAAAATTTCACTTTACAAAACCCAAACATCACAAACTCTCGAAGGAAGGTTGGAGAAAACCAAAGTAAGGTGAGATTGGGACTCCAACTTGCTAGGATTTAGGTATAGGATTCACAGGGAAATACTCAACTTCGCAAAGTGGTTCCACCACGCACGTGATTCCTAACTTAGAGGCTTTCTCTAGGAAATAATAGACTGATCCAAGGGAGTGTGGTCATGCTAACTAACTTTGGTCTCGGCTTGCCAACTTTCTTTGCATGGGTGACCTGACCCAGCATGTCTGCCCTAAAGCCCTAAACTAACCTAAAGCCGGCAAGGAGTGAAAGCACGAGTTTTATAATTTATACTATTGTGAGGGTTGTAGATGTCCTTGTTATTTTATTTGAGCTTTCGATGTTCAGTTCACGTGCCGACGTACATATAATTTTTGACGTACCTAAAATTTTCCTAGCTTTAGCTCTCCAAGCTATTCTACAAGTATAATAAGACATATATTATCCATAAAGTCTCTAACTCCTATACCCTGAGTTTTTCCTTACTAGCGTTATGGATTTCCTCTGTAGATTTATCAAGATTTATCTTACCTTTAGTCCAAATAATGGTGTATCAACTCAACTAACTGATTTCAATGTTCCACCAGTCAAGTACTTGAAGTACTACAAAGCGGCGCTCGTCGCTGCATGAACGTTGGAGATGGACGGTGGGTCAGTCGGAGGCTTGTCCTTCAACAAGGAGAAGAGGAGGAGGTGACCAACGGAGAGAACTTGAGCTCCTTAGCCACTAAGCAGAAAATGGTGTTTCACTTCCGAGAAAGAAAGGAGGTCACACGAGAGTTTGAGGTTGTCCGACAAGCAAATGTAGGTCAAGGATCATTGGCGAATTAGGATGCTAGCGGTACGAGCGTGAGGGAGCGGGAGGCAGCCATTTCGCGAAGAGGTAGGGCATTGCATGATCTAGTTGTGAGGATTGGGAGAGCAGAGCAATGAGGTTTAAATATGGTTTTTAATTATTTTATTATTATTATTATTACTTATTATTTGAAAGCCTCGATTTGTTCGTTATTTTCCTATTCAAGAAAATATATTAATATGAGTGTCCTCCCTACGTCAAATCAATGCTCGAACACGCTCGTGTGGGTTATTTCATCATCCGATGTCATCCAGACAAGCTATATAACTATCGGGCCAATTTAAGTATGATTCCCACGCGGCGCGGTGAATGTCATCCCTTGATCCGATCGGTGTTGTCCGATAGGCAAAATGCTGACTGACTTTCACCTAAACTAGAGTTAAAGTCTAGTAGAATGGTCTTGATAGCGTGCATCTCGACGCACGTCGAGGGTCTCAAATTTGTGTAAAAAATGCATCAAATTTGGTTTTCTTTGAATTTTTCTTTTTAATTGATTTTTTTAATTTCCACTTTAATTTTTATTTATCGGTGAAGTGTATGTCGGTGTAGGTGATGTGAATTGTATGTCAATTATGGTGTACATGTGTGTGGTGTAAGTGTATCTGGTGTGTGAATTGTGGGTATGTGTGGTACCCCCTAAGTCTAAAAGTTCCTCTGAAGGCATTCTAAATCCTTATAGGAACGCAACTTAAGTTTAAATATGCTGGTTCCAATTGAATCAACTAAATGTTGAGAATTTGAAACCACACATTTGAGACTATAAGGAGTCAATATATGATTTGAATTTCGAGGTGGTGTGGGTACAATACTAGTCCTCTAGGAGAGTCGGTAAGGAAACTGACATGCCTAAAATTGTGTTAATTTTTTTTGTATACATTTTATAATCATTTTTAATGATATTTCGCTATAATGGAAGGAAATTTTTATGTTTTGATTATAGTTGCAAGAAATATAGTTTGTGGAGAAAATGGAGCAAAAATGGTGAAATTTAGACTCAAATGGAGCAAAGAAGAAAATTATGACCTAGTGCATTTTGATATAGTGCATTTTGATATAATTTTTTATGCTTAATTTTCTTTACATTTATCACATATTTTTATGAAATTGCACTTTAATGAAAGGTTATTTTCATGCTTATATTATAGCTACATCACACGGAGTGGATTGGAGTTGAAACTGGGCAAAGCAGAGAAAAATAGGCAAAAAATGGGGTGTTGCCAGCAAGTTGGCACATAGGCACCAATCTCACCTAGAAAATAGTGCCTAGGCTCCAGAAACGATTGTGGAAGAATCTAACGGCCCCAAGAGTTTATAAGGCACCTTTTGGGATTTGGGAAGGCACTTTTTGGCATTTAAAATGTTTTGGAGAATCAAAAAATGTCCAGAGGTCGTAGATAGGAGTTGGAATGTTGATTTCTACCTTTTTTAGAGAGATAGCAAGGATTTGAGAAATATGTATAAGGAAGTCTACAAGCATTTCGTGAATTGGCAGAAGGCTTTGTTGGAGAGATCTTCATCTTTCTTTAGAAGAAAAAAGACTAAGTATTGTATGCTTCATTATCTTATAATTGTTGTAAACACTTCTAATGGATTTGTGTTAATTTAGTGGAGTTTTCTTTGAGTTTTATTCATTCTTCATGAGTAGTTTTCTTTACTTTTTCCATTTGTT
>NW_018239888.1:6347-8417 GCF_001263595.1 Phalaenopsis equestris | reverse complement strand
TTATCTTTTACCTTTTCTATCTTCTATATTAATTTCTTTAGTTCATTTTAATAGTTTTCCGTGATCAATATCGTGCAAGTTAGCAGAAAAAAAACGTGTCAACTGATAATTGTAGAATAAGATAATATGGGTAAATTAAACCTCTACTCCCGGATGAACCTGGTGTAAGGTATCGGGTAAAAAGGCATGTCAAGTGCTAAATTTTTAGAATAAGCTAATCTGTGTAAAATACAGGTTCACAATTAAGTGCACTGTATTTAACCTTCCTCCAAAGGGCACCTTCCTATGAATGCGATTTTCTAATGAGGTCAGAACAGTAAGATTAGCTCAGATGGCTAGTAGATGAGGGAAGAAAGGTGATTATCCTTGGGATTCTAATTTTTTTTTCATACTGACAAACATCTGTAAAATTGCTAAGTTCTGTATGGTTCACAGGACCATTGACAGTGGGCAAAGATATTGAGCTTAAGTGTAATTGATAAACAAGAAGAGGGTGAATTATGCGCTAAGTTTAAATTTGAATGCACTAGGAAGCAAGCAAATAGTCAAATGCATTGCATGATCAAGTAAAGCACAACTATTTTTGTAACTTAACACTAAATAAGACATCATCCAAAGCCTGGAAAACTGTTTTGATGACGTGCCTGTTTTTCGTAGGTTATTCTGAATCATCGTGTTTTATACTACACAGAAGTTTCTAGTGCTTGCATTAAAACATATTTTTATTTGGTGAATGACATAACCAACATAGTTGTTTTTGCTTCTCCCTTGGCATTGGTTGGCCTTCTTTTTCTACTCATTTATTTTCTCTTTGTTTCCTTTCGAGTTCCCTCTCTTAGAAGCTTGAATAAGAGAAACATGAGCCTCAAGAATTTCCAATTGCAAATCTATATCATTTAGTGTTAGAGCAAATTTTGATTCCTTGGAGATGATGCTGAAAGAAAGTTCCAAAGCAGATTTAAATTCTTCACTCATTGTTCAATTGAAATGAATATAACAAAGCTCCAAATGCTCAGCATTATTTGTTTTCAAAGCAAAGTTTAAAAAACTTGGGGATTTTTACTATATTGTTTCCATTCGCTACCTCCAGCTTTTCCTGTGGAAATTCTATATGGAAACTCATTGGCCACCTGTTGCCTTTTATTGCCTTGTAATCTTTAATGATTAATGCAAAACTTGTTTAAATAGGATATTGAATTATTTCTTTCATTCCCAAGTCAACTTTTTCCGAAATCACAATTCCCATAACTTCTCTTTTTCATCATCCCACTTCATTTCTTAACAACATAGTCAGATTTTCCTATTTCTTTCAAGCATCATCATCTAAAACCCCCTTGCTTGCCTGTTTCTTTTGTAACACCTCACTAACTATTTCCATTCCTTACCATTTCTATGGCATGGAGCACCACAAAATTCACTAAGTCACCGAGCACTGCAAAATTCATTAGTGATCATAGAAATCTAATATCGACGAGAAGGTTATCATTTCTAAGATAATTTAAAAAAATGAATCTAGAAACGCAGAATTTGACTGCCTTTGATATGATTACGGTGCAACATCTTATCTATTCTCTAGGTATTGTTGATCACTTGAATCTATTAATTTACCTATAACAATGATCGAAAATTATTAATCATTAAGAGCATGTGTACCCTAGCAATGTCATGATGGGAGTTCTAGTTTCATTGTTGGAAACCTTGATTATGTTTGTTTATTGTCGATGTGAACTTCGATCATGCTCCATCATTCACATTAGTTGTTGAACCTGGTGTCTGTCAGTCACAGATTCACACATGGGCAGGGTCTAGCGTGTTCATAGACACTCTGGTCTTCCTCTTCAATTTACCCTGCTTAGTCAACAGACCTAGACTGGCTTGTTTCAATTGCGTTCGCTGTTATCCTAGTGTCGTGTGATCACTATTTTACTGTGGATCTACATAAGTGCTTTAATAGATTTTGGCACAACAACAACCTATTTTGGTGTTCTAATGCTGATGCCTTCCCATGCATCGACACCTCACTTGGAAATATCGGCATCTCACCCACCTATTGCCTTTTTGGTATGTAGG
>NW_018239888.1:0-6335 GCF_001263595.1 Phalaenopsis equestris | reverse complement strand
GTAGGGAAACTCTTATTAAGCCTTCCTCTTTTATTTTGCATTGATTTTCACTTCAAATATTTTGTGTCAAGCGCATTCTCTTCCGTTAATCTTTATCAGGGGATCTTCTGCTTGCCCTGTCTCATCAGAGCCACTTTGCAACCCTACTCTAATGATTGTGCCTTCTAGGGCCTTGGTGGACCAACCAATGAGCCTGCCACTTATTTTATTTATGGATTCTCATATTTTAGGAGTTGCTTTGTTACTTTTTCTCCCAAGTTGTTGAGCCTTCCCCCCTTCAACTGTCATGCTCTTTTGCGATGTCTATTCATGGTTTAATGTTACATTTTTTTTCCCTTTCACATTCACCAACTCTCCATTATTCTTTCATCAGAATTCAGAAATTCAACATTAAAGGCTTTAATCATGTTAGGACAATTTTTCTCTTTTCTGTTATTAGGAGATTTAGGGCCCCAGGACCCTTATACGTTTGTTAGGCACCTCGTTCTCTCATTTATTAGGAAATTTTTTATGGGTCATCCTACCTTTGTGGTAAGTTATAAGTTTTTGTTTGATTTATAGTTATTAGGCGATTAATCTATTGGGCTCATTGATTCTTGACATGCCATCATAAGGCTTTTCATAGAAGTAGATTATATTAGACCATTCTCACGATGGTTCTACTTTATTGAGTGGTTAGAATATTAGTGAAAATGGACGCTCTGTCTTATTCCATAAATTTGTGTGGATTAGTTCTTTTTTATCTAGTCTAGATTTATTTTCATAACTTTAGCTTCATTATTTCAATCAGTCTATATTGTTCTTCTAGGCTTTAATTTTTTAAATACTGTACAAATGGATACTACAACTGTTTGTGGTGCTAGGCCCTTTGTGGTTAGAGTATTAGTGAAAACAGACGCACTACCTTATTCCATAAAGAGGTGTGGATTAGTTATTTTTTATCCGGGTATTAGTAGAAGGTGGGTTTTAAATATCATTTTCTATATTGCTCATACTGTCATAATTTTAGACATAAATACTTCGATTATTTCAGGGCTCATCCTAAGCTTAAAAATTTTCAACCTCAATCATAGGACTCCTCATCTCTTTAGCATTTGGTGAATGATCTCTCTTCATTTGTGGGACTTGTTTTTAAAACCTAATCTTTGGTTCAATATCCCATCTGAAAAACAAAAAAAAAATGTTGATCTTTCTCCTGCCAACCCTATGATTTTGGCCATTTCATTTACTATTGAAACTGACCGACAATTTTCTTCTAGTTATGGAACAAAATGATGATTACTTGCCACAGCTTGTATCGATTTTGAATGTAGCATTGAAAGTTTAGACTCTTTGGTGGATAGAAGATTTCACCTTCTTTATATCTGAATGGGTAGAAATTAGAAGAACATCTATCGACATTCTTCTTTTTTTATTTGACTTCAGGCTATACAGTCCGAGTAATTCTTGTTCTTTTTTTCTTTTGCATTTCTTGCTAAATATTCTTAATTTCTTCATATCATTATCTTGTTAATATATTCTGCTTTAATAAAATCTATAACGATAATGATTCATATACAGATAGATCTCATTCTCAGTACCGTAGCTAATTTTATCTCTCATATAAAACATCTTTGATTACCTCTATCAATTTCCTCCCCTAATTTAAGTGTTCACATCCATGGTATCATATTTAAATTGATGGATAAAGAACAATAATTCTTAAGAGCAAATTAGCCAAAATTATCAATTAATTTTCATGCCTCTGTAAGCTTTATAAGGTCAAATTCCTACGCATCACCTTTTGTATCCACTTTCTTTGTGCATTTTCCCAAAAGACATATTCATAATGATGAAATCATCTAATGAAGAGCTAGATTTTGAAGAGAATTTTTGGTTGCTTAGTTTTATTCCATAATGATCTTAATTTGCCTAGTGTGCATGTTGATCCTGTTTTCACTGCAATTCTGATTCTAGTTCATTTTTCACTTGTTCTTTACTCTTGTTGCTACTGCCAATGCCTTATTCACTCGGTAGACTTAACCTTTACATCATCACTGCTAAGTTTTTCGTACCGATCATTCTTTTTCAACTTGTGCATATGAATGGTGGTTGGTGATGTTCTATTAGATTCCATTTTGCATGCTTGCCTTTGTCGCCATGGCCACCAGGTTTCATTTTTCATTTTTTTAATTTTTATTTCTTTGCATCTAAAGGAATTGGTCAAACATATTGCTCTTTTTCTAATATAATTGATAAATGGTGCAATATAGTTTTTGTTTACTTGTGCTTATGCCATGTTCTCATGTATTAGAAAATGTAATTTTTGTCTTTCCGTTGTTAACCTTCATCCATTTAAAAGGGCCACAGGAAAATTTTGAATCTTTGGCCAAAATTGAGCTAGTTCTTTTTTCTTTCAAGATGTCTAAACAATGTTTGTTCATCTCCGAAGCTTCATATAGATGTATCACAACAAATGCACTTCGTATAAATTGCACCCTAAGTATACTTACATACAATAAGTGATTAAAATCTCTTGGAACATGGCCGCTTTAATAAAAAATTTCATTTAGAGGTTTAAATGTGTAATAAAATAGATTGAAAATATAAGACCAAGAATCCATGCATTTTTAGTAATATAGTTGAAACTTTATTTTTCAAAAATTATTTGTGATATTTACTTGCATACCATACACTTTATATGTTTTTTTACATATGTAACACTTATGCTTTCATATTTACATGCATTGCAAAGTTTTAACATCACATCAAAAGTAACACTATTAATACACTTTTTATGCATAAGTTTATGACACCACCAACGGTAACAACAATAAGAAACAAGCCTTTATCCCACTAAGCGGTGTCGGCTACATGAATCCTTTTTCTCCATTTTGTCCTATTGAGTGTCATATTTTCATTTAATTCTAACAAATTAAGATAATTTTTTGTAGGCCAAGTCTTTTTAGGTCTTGACACACTCCAAGTGCTGCGAAGCACCGATGACTCATGCAAGTATACGTGGCATATCAGTAGTACTAGTTTAGAGTTCCGGTTGTCGATCCCACGATGAACGAGATAAATCCAATTTTTCAAAAATTCTAGTTTATTAATGTTAGT
Organism: Phalaenopsis equestris; assembly: GCF_001263595.1. Classification (NCBI taxonomy): domain Eukaryota; kingdom Viridiplantae; phylum Streptophyta; class Magnoliopsida; order Asparagales; family Orchidaceae; genus Phalaenopsis; species Phalaenopsis equestris. The sequence continues at coordinate 3,236 of NW_018239888.1, read as the reverse complement.
CCTCGCTTGAAAAGTTTAATTAACAAGTTTAAATGAGTCTCTATCCTAATTTTTAGAAAATAACTCTATTCTAGAAAGTAAGAAGAATTCAAAGAAGGCCAAATTTTTGAAAGTTATCCCCCTTGAATTGGTTCAATGGCAAATAAAATTGAGAAAGTGATTAAGATCAAGTGTCAATCAGAAGCATTGTTTTTCTTGTCCCCTTTCAACGGCTTAAGAAAGATTGGCTTTTATGGGCTTAATTCTCTAAATCCTATGTTTAGCACAAACAACATCATTTCCCAATTGATTGCATAAACTCGAAGGATATATTCCTATTCCATTGAGTTTATGTGGGTTAACCCTCTTCGTTATACATTCTATCTATCCGGATCTCAGAGTTTACGATAGATTTTAACTTTTCCACTGGCCAGGTAGAATGTAAATTAATATTAAGGGTTAACACAACACTAATTTGAGAACTTAAGAACAAATCATTAAAGAAATCCCAATTCCATCCTACCAAGTTTTCATTTTAAGGGAGAAACTAAAAGAACTCACTACTCATGACAAAACACAGTCAATCAAACTTTGAATTAAAGAAATTCAACATACACCAACTTTTAACAAGAAATCTAAAGAAAAAGAACACTTGAATGTACTTATCTCCTTTCCAATACAAAGCAATAGGATGAAGTCACAAACAGTAAGTATCACTCTCTCTCAATCCTCTCAAACTCTCTCTCATTTCTTCTCTCCAAGGCTCCTTCCAAGTTGTTTAGCCTTCTCCACAAGTTCTCCATGCTTTAAGTTGCAAAAGAAATGAATGAAAAGCCGTCAAAACTTCGTTCACATCATTTATATATTTTCTTCTGGCGAAATGACACATCTAAATGCTGGAGCCGTCAATTTTCGCATTTTGGCTCCTAGATGCCGAATATGCTGAGTTCATAGCAGTGCCTAGGCTCTGGGCGTTGCACTCTAGTGCCTAGGTGCTACAATTGTAGAGCCTACTTGTCGTGCGCTTTGGAATTTGCCCAAAATTTCTTGCATGTCTTGGAGTCAAGGCGCCCATCTCGTGCTGTCTATTTTCCAGGCTCTGTTTTCTGCACTTTGCTGTGTTGTTTTTGGCGTCTAGGCGCCCAGTCCTGACGTCTAGACGCTAGAACTCAATTTTGCTTCTATTCACTATGTTTTGAACTCCGTTTGCTCCACTAACCTGAATCCCACGATACAAACCAAAAGTTTTCTCAAAGCATAATATAAACATACAAAATAACAGAATCAAGATACTAAACATGCACAATTTATCAACATGTCAAGTCTACCTCTACCATTCTTAACAAGTTTGTGGCATCAAAATGCTATAAATGTTAACATAAATATCTAGGTATTATATATATGTAAATACATAAAAATTGTGGTATGTATCTCTATATAAATTTCCAAAATTATTTTAATTATGGTTGTTAAGTTGCCCATAATGCCAAATCTTGTATGCGTATTGTGAAGAAAATTATGTATTTACCATATTGGAAGATAGAAATTGATGTCCATTTTAGCCCAATTTTAATTTCGAAACATAAAGCTAGTTGATTATGAAAATGAAGTCTCCCTTATCCTGAAATGGCCATAGTTGGTATATCTTGTCCACCTCTCTTGATATTTTACATTGTTTAAAATATGGACGATTTACATAAATATCTCTCAATTCGTATGTATTTACTTTTCAATTTTTTACATACATGCTACTTACCTATACATGAAAAAGTGTATTAGCGATGTGAAAGATTTGGGTGGTATAAATATAAGTAAATTTTCGGTGTTAGATATGTAAATACTTAAGAATAGGGTGGTATGTCTGTAAATGCATGCCCCTTAAAAATATTTTTAGTGCCCATTATCGTGATATACCTGCATTCTAATTTATCTCTTCAGAAAACCTTTTTATTAATAGCATCATTATTTTTTAAGTGTCTTTTATTTCTGTAGAAGCGTTTAAGAACGTGAGAATATCAAATTATGCAGATTTAGTTTATCCATTCCATTATTTCCTGCAAAATTAAAATTAATTGAACTCTGTTTTCTTTTTCTGCTAAAACAAAAATTTGGTTTATTAGTAAAATCTATTCATTCAGGTTCTCATCCGCGCATGCAAAGTGGGAAACAAGCCGAGGTGAATCAGTTCAAGCAGCAAATAAGATAGCCTAATGGTCAAAAACCTGAAGGTTGAGGTTAGTAAATTGTCTAATCTAAGCACTCTCACCTGATAATATGATAATGCAATTATAAGATAACATTTATATCATTTTGCATAATGTTGATTAATATTCTACAACGAATTAATTTTCACTCATTTCCTCTTCTGTTGTTTGCCTGTATGTGACTGCTTGGATTGATCCGTGCACTCTGTTTTGTTCTTATTTTCTTTGTTTTTTACACCATATTACCTGTAGTGGTAGATTTAGAAATAAAAAATAAAAATTCCATGCCAATTTAATTCAACAAAATTTGTTGCAAAATATTTTTTTGTCATTTGTCAGTTGAATGTTAGGACGTAACAGCTGTCTGAAAAGCTAAATGTTCAAATCTATGAACTAAGTTAGCTGATACTTATTTTTATGGGAAATTTAAGCATTCCACACAATTCTAATGTATTCACATTTCTAACATCTAAAGCTAGCATTTTTCGTGGTATAAAGGTATTTATTTCATATTTAAAAATAGAGTAATATTGATATTTTTTATGCCATATCAACGATTTGAGTTTTATGCTTATAAAGATTAAAATATAGGTGTTAGATATGTAAATGTATAAGAACTACGTGCTAAGTATTCTTTCATAATTCCTATATGATGCCGGACCACTAGAACCCATTAATAGTTCTTGAATTCTATTTATACTTATTTAAACCAATATGTTTTATTTATAGTATTTTTTTACATTGTATATTATAAAAATTTAGATGGTTGTACGTCTTCTTTTTAGTTGTGTCAAAATAGTCCCCTTGATTATTTTCATGAAGTCATTTCAATTTCATTATAGAAGTGTCAAGATAGTCCTCATTTGAAAAGCTATTGGGAGTGGTATAGATATATTTTCTTAAAAATATTCAACTTTCTTTCAATTATTTTATTATAGCAAATGATTATAAAAAAATTAAATTTATCTTCTTATTACATATAAATTATTATATTATAGCATCTTATTATAAAAAAAATTTAAATTATATTCTTATTACATGAAGTTTTGGAAA
>NW_018239887.1:0-868 GCF_001263595.1 Phalaenopsis equestris | reverse complement strand
AAGAAAAAAGTGTTAGAGGTAGAGGAAGAAAGAGATAGGAGCATAGGGAGGGATAGAGAGTGAGAGAAAATAAGAGAGGAAGAGACATCTAGAAAGATAAAGCGTGAGAACTTAAGATGAGAGAGATGGAGAGGGACAGTAAGAGAAAGTGAGAGAGAGTGAGACAGAGCATGATTTAGAAGTAGGAACATGATAGAGAATGAGTGAGCGAGAGAGAGAGAGAGAAGAGAGAGAGAAAGAGAATTAACAAAGATGTTCTCCAGAAGTATTGAAGTGAGGGGGAGAGAAAAAAAGAAAGAAAATTGCTCTACCTCTTCTTGTGGCTCACTTCTCTCTAACGATTCTATCTCTCTATGTGTTTCTCCCTCCTACTTTATCCCTTATTCTTATTCTCTCTCATGTTGTCTCTTTCTCTCCCCATCCCTCACTTTTTTCTCTTTCTCGCTCTCTCTATCTCTCATTCTCTTTTTCTCTCTCTCACAATTTTTTTTCTCCCTTTCTCTATATCTTTCATTTTCATTCTTTTTCATGCTCCCTTTTATCTCTTCATCTATAACTTCTCTCTCACTCATTCTTTATTTTCTTTATCTCTCTCACTCTCATTGTATTTCATTCCTCATTTTCTCTTACTCTCTCGCTATCTAAATCTTGCTCCCTCCCTCCCTCTCACCTTTTAGCTCTCTCTATCTCCCTCTTTCTTTCTCTATCTCTTTCTATCTCTCACTTTAATTCTCCCTCTCTATCTCTCTCATTTTCTCCCTTTTTTCTCATTCCCCCTTGATCTCTATCTCACTCTTGATATCATTCTCTCCTCTCATTCTCTCTTCTCTCTAGCTCAACCTCTCCCTCCCCATATATCTCTCTCACA
>NW_018239886.1:0-1853 GCF_001263595.1 Phalaenopsis equestris | reverse complement strand
AGATATGGAGGAAGATAAAGAAATACCTATTATTTTAGGGAGACTATTTTTAGCTACTGGAAAAGCTATGATAGATGTTCAAAAAGGAGAATTAACTATGATAGTTAATGATCAAGAAGTGACTTTTAGCATTGCGAAATCTATGAAATACTCTACTGTTGAAAGAAATAATGAATTTTTTCGCATGAAAATTATTGAACATCTACTGAATGAACATTTTAAATAACATTTTGAAGATAAAAGCATTTTGAAGAAGAAGAACATTTTGTAGAGAAGGAACAATTTGAAAAGAATGACAAAGTTATTTTGGGTGAATTAGAAAATGAAGAATTAGATTATGTTCAGGAAAGATTTGAGATATTGGATATTACGAAAAATGCTGATAACAATATATTTCCATCAATTATAAAACCACCTGAACTTGAGATGAAAGTATTGCCTAGCCACTTGAAGTATGTATTTTTAGGAGACTCATCTACATTACCTGTTATTATATCTTCATAATTAAATGATCTGCAAGAGAAAAGACTGTTAGATACATTGAAAAGATATAAGAAAGCTTTTGGTTAGACCTTAGCTGATATTAAGGGAATTAGTCCTTCAATCTGTATGCACAGAAATATATTAGATGAACAATATAAACCAAGAGTTGATCCACAAAGGAGTAAATTCGATGATGAAAGAAATAGTTAAGAAGGAAATTTTAAAATGGTTAGACACTGGAATTATATATCCTATTTCAGATAGTGCGTGGGTAAGTCCTATTCATTGTGTTCCTAAGAAAGGAGGAGTGACTGTTGAAACAAAAAATAATAATGAATTAATACTTACCAAACAAGTTATTGGGTGGCGTATTTGCATTGATTATAGAAAATTAAACACTGCCACCGGGAAAAATCACTGCCCTTTACCCTTTTTAGATCAAATAGTGGATAGACTTGCTGGACACAAATATTTTTATTTTTTAGATGGATATATCAATTACCATCAAATTCCTATTACTCCTGAGGATCAAGAAAAAACAACATTCACTAGTTCTTTTGGAAATTTTGTTTTTCGAAGAATGCCTTTCGGATTATGAAATGCACTTGCAACATTTTAGAGATGTATGATGTCCATATTTAGTAAGTTAATTGATGATGGATTGGAAGTATTTATGGATAATTTCTCTATATTTGGAACATCATTTGACGCATGCTTAAATTACCTTGAAAATGTTTTAGAGTTATGCGAGAGAACTAATTTGGTTCTGAATTGGGAGAAATGTCAATTTATGGTTGCAGGAGGAATTGTGTTAGGATATAAAATTTTTGAAGATGGTATGGAAGCAGACTCAGCAAAAATTCAAGTTATTGAAAACTTCCCACAATTACTACTATGAGGGAAGTTAGAAGTTGTTTGGAATATGTTGAATTTTATAGGCGATATGTTAAACATTTTTCTACAATCGCTAAACCAATATGATTTATGCCAAATTTTAGAAAAGGACAAGAAATTTGAAATTACTGAAAGTTGTTTAAATGTCTTTAAGTTATTAAAAGAAAAATTAATCACAGCCTCCATTTCCACCTAACTGGGAGAAACGATTTGAACTGATGTGTGATGCTAGTGATACTGCTATTAGAGCTGTTCTTGGACAATGGTATGAAGAGATTTTTAAAGTTATATACTATGCTAGTAAAACTCTTAATGATGCACAAATTCTTAATGATGCACAAATTAACTATACTGTTGCTGAAAAAGAGTTACTAGCCATTGTGTATGCTTTAGATAAATTCAGGTCTTATTTAATCGGAGCTAAATGTGTTGCTCATACTAACCACTCTGCTATTAAATATCTGATGCAAAAGAAG
>NW_018239885.1:0-384 GCF_001263595.1 Phalaenopsis equestris | reverse complement strand
AAGAATCTCTGATTGAGGCCAAACCTCTCGAAGCACAAGTATAACCTCACTCACTATCCCCAGCCTTCGCGAGCTCTCTATTTATGATGGCTTGATTTCATAGTATGTTTACCATATAGATGTGTTCGTCTCTTCAAGACGAACAATTTAAAAAAAAATCATCAAAATCCATTAAGAATGAGAAATATATTAAGGTTTTAAGTTCGACGTCTCTCGGTTAAGGCCATCAGGGTTGATGACCGGATGCCGTCCATTCTCGCGTGTATTGAATGGATGGCAGAGATCAAGCGGGATGATCCTCTTGAACGATATGGCGGGTCGCGTGGCAGCTAACTCAGAAGGCGGCGATGAATAGAAGCGCGTCGCATGGCTGTTCGACGGATC
>NW_018239884.1:0-1343 GCF_001263595.1 Phalaenopsis equestris | reverse complement strand
TGGAGGGCTGAGTGACACAAGTGACCAATCAGAGCACATTTGATAGGTTCAATTAGGTTCAATTTGAGGTATGGTGGCCCTCAATTTTGGCTCCTCTATTGACTATGGTGGTTAGCCAGGCTTGAGCTAGTTATCAAGTGGTTAAGGGAGCCAGTGAGGCATCTTTGAGCAATCTTAATGGTAATTACTTTGATTGGTGATGGGTTTTGGCAAAGATCTCCTTGGCTTAGGCATTTTAGGAAAGAAATCCCTTAATTTAGGGGTCCTTTTGTCCATGGCTCATATGGAGTGGTCTAGGTGGGTCTAGCTTAGTCACTAGAGTCCAAATGTTGGTTGTGGTAGCTTTGGTTTGATCAATTCGGTTTGGTTTGGTCAACTTTGGTGCATGGGTTCAATTTTGGTCATTTTGGCTTGAAGTTGGGTTTAAGTTATGCTATTCATGACATTGAGCTCAATTAATTGATCAGGATGATGTAAATGATTGTCATAAGAAGTTTAGAAAATGTTTGGAGTGATTTTAAATTAATTTGGAAGTTCAAATTAAAGGATTTTGGCTCATGGTCAATTTTTAGGATGTTTGGTTAGGCTTGGGTTTGAGTTGGGCTAGAGTTTTGATATTGGGCAATTGATGGTTCCAATTGGTTCTAAGGATTGCCATCAGGAGTTTTGGATATCAATTGGATGGAAATTTTTGGGTTATAGAGTTTAATTTGGTGGAATTTGGTGACATGGAAAATTTGGGGCAAAAATAAGAGATTTGATTTGAGTTAACTTTGGGTGAGGCTTGGGTTCAAATTGAGGTTAATTGGTGACTTAATTTCGTTCAAGAAAATATCATGAAATGGTTTTTAGCATTAATTTGGGGGAATTAATTTGATCACGTGGTTCAATTTGATGGACTTGGGTCATGCGATCAAAATTGGGCCTTTTTTATTTGGGTTTAAATTGGATTTAAATATTGGTCAATTGGACTTGGATTTGGTTTCAATGAAGCTTAGAAATGATGAATTTGAGTTTAGAATAAAAATTGGGTAAGATTGGTATCAAATTGGTGGATAGTGGGGGTGAATTATGGTAATTAGGCCTTTAAAGGCAATTTGGGGCTTTTAGTCAAAATAGGTCAAATTGGTCAAATTAATCTCAATAGGTTAGCTAAAATTGATTTTAGGGATATTTGAAATGATTTTGAAGGTTTTGGGATAATTTGGGGCATCAAGGGTATTTTGGTAATTTTGGCAAAATGAGGGGGTATTTTGGTAATTTTGAAATTGTTGGGGTGTTTTGGTCAATTTGGTTGATTTCAAATGGTTTGAGATTATTTTCAAACAAATTTGAGTATTTTA
>NW_018239883.1:22498-23382 GCF_001263595.1 Phalaenopsis equestris | reverse complement strand
AAAATCACCAAATTACCAAAATTCCCCTACAACCCCAATCTTTGCCAAAAAATCACAAAATTACCCAAAATACCCAAATTTTCCCAAAAATTATCTCAAAACTCTCACCACTACCTAAATTGACAAAAATTCACATAAATTACCAATTTCTCAAAATACCCCCAAAATTGCCCAAAATTACCAAAATCCCACTCATGACCTAAAAATTCCAAAAATTCCAAAATCATCCCAAATATTCTCAATTTCAATATTTTTATGATCAATTTGACCCAATTTGACCAAATTAGTCCAATTTGACTAAAAGGCCTAATTTAACCTTAAAGGCCCAAATATCCCCAAATTAGCCCCAATCTTAGCCCAATTGACCCCAATCTTGCCCAATTTCAATTCCAAATCAACATTCAGCATCCCCAATACTAATTTAAACAAAATTCAAGCCCAATTTGATCCAATTCCAATCTCAATTTCATTCAAATAAAAAAAGCCCAATTTTGACTATGTGCCCAAATCCACTCATTTGGTCTATCAATTCAACTCAAAATCATTTGAAATTTTGCCAAATCCTTCATGAAAACATTCAATTAACCCAAATTTTAGCCCAAGACCAATTTCCTTTTTAAAATCCAAACCCTTAGATAATTTCAAAAAGGCCAAAATTCAAAAGCCCACATGACAATTTTCCACTCATCATCCATTTCATCAAATATCATTTCCTAAGTCCTAAATTTATGATCAAGTTATTCCAAATCAAGCCTCATGACAAACAACACTAAAATATCAAAATTATAAAAATCCCTTCTCATGAAAATTAGCCAAGTCAATGACAAACCATGAAGCCACTCGTAAGCCATAAAAGCCTTGTCACATCATCAAGCTATTAATGA
>NW_018239883.1:0-6458 GCF_001263595.1 Phalaenopsis equestris | reverse complement strand
ATCTGGCCCACCTAGATGTTAAATTTTATTGTGAGAAAATGTAAGAACCAGGCTGGTATTGTCTCAGTCAAGAATTGGAAAGAATCACGTGAGATTGTATGAACGAGAATGTAGTTCATGTGATTGAGTACAAATAAATAGGGATATAATCTTTGAAGGGTGTAGAGTTAAGGGACTTTAGAGTGACAGGCTAAAGCCGCCAACTTGGTTTATTGTTTTAGGTTGTGATACGAGATGTTAGCCCCTAGGTGGAGGGAACCAAGGGAACTCTAGAGTGGGAGCTAATATCTTCCCTGCCTAACCGTTCTTTAGAACTATTCAAACTTTAAATTAACCAATGTTCTTTATAACATCTCTAGTAAGGGAAAAGAATAATATTGCTCCTATTTAGCACAACACAATTTGAATAATTCCACAACAGAATTCCTATACTTATTACTAATTCATGATAAGGAAAAATATATTTCGTATTCAGTGCTTTTCTTTTACATAAACTCAAGTTATCTTTATTAAGTTTTTATGTCATTTTCAAACATTAAAAATACCAAAATGAGTTTAAATTTCATTCCTGTGATAAAAACTATAGCTTAAGTATTTGTCTTTTTTAAGTAGAAAGTTTGTTACTTTAATTATCCCATACTATGAACAATCCCTTTGGGTTCGATATTCAAGGCTTAATCAAAAAGTTCTATATTACCTGATAACAATACGTATACTTGTATAGTATCCAAATATATAATAAGTTAAAAAGTTAAATTCTTATTTTATCCAAGATCAAGTTTTTTGTATTGTTGCAAAGTAAGGAAAGATAAGTGAAAAATATAATCATATATTGTTATATTATTGCATATAAACAGTCGAGATCAGAGATCTTGTAATATAGAGGCAAAAGCCTTACAAGACCTTAGTGGATTACATCTTGAGGTGGAGAAACCTTAGCATGAAATGTGAACCTCAACTACAGGAACAACATGCGAATGAGATTCTACTCAAAAGCATCCATGGGTCAGTAACATGCTTGCTTAAGAGACTCACCATCAATTCCTTCAAGAAACTACAAAGCAGAGCCAGCAATTTACAGGAGGAAGTTAAACATATGGATTCTCAAGAGAAAGCAAGGAAATCTAGGACATAGATAGCATTTGAAAAGAAGTCCGAAACAGTGGCAACGGTCGATAAAGGAGGTGAATGATGCTTGGAATCTTGGAATAAAGCATTTCATAATGTATGAATGATGCTTGGAATATTGGATTTAAAAATTAGGTTTTAATTAAATCCAAAATTAAAATAATAGGTTATTTATCATACATATAGGAGGTGTCTCTTCCTCATTACACAAGGAAATGAGGAGGCCAAATAAGAGAAGGCACTTAAGTCCTTTTATATAGTTAGCTTGGGATAAAATGCATTACTCTGGATATTAGGTGACCTTTTGGGTTTTGCTCTAGTTGTAAGAAGTTTGGAGAGAAGAGAGAGTTTTTTGGAGAGTATAAAAAGGGCAAGCAAACTTTCTTTCTTCTTTTCTTTCTTTCTATTTTGATCTTTTACTTTTTTTCTACTACATTCTTGCACTTCTTCTTATTTTGAGTTGATTGTGGAGAACTTTGTTGGAGAATTCTTTCAAGAAAAGAAGGGAGATTCATCACTTGCAAAGTGTATCTTAAAGAGAACACATTCACACCATCATTTAATTTCTTAGAAAATCTTTAGGCTGGTGGGTAACCTGATGCTAGAGCTAGCCATTAGGTTAGGCACCTTTATCTTTCTTCCTTGCGATCCCACGAGTGTTTCCCAAAAATCCTTTAGCACAAACCAATTGTAAAGTTGAAGTTATATTAACTTCAACATTTGGTGTTGGAAGCTTCACTTTAATGAAATTTTGAAGCTAGTAGTGCTAGAGAATGAGAAGTCCTTCTTCATTCCATGGCCCTTTGAAGAAATCTCTTAATAAGAATTCCTTCTTTTTAGCCAACCAAATGTAGGTGGATGGCATGTCCTTCAACAAGCTAATTTTTCTCTTTCATTTTATACTTTTTTTTACGATATTTGTCCTTCAACAAGCTAATTTTTCTCTTTCATTTTATTCTTTTTTTTACGATATTTCACTTTAATGGAAGATATTTTCATGTTTTTATTGTAGGTATAATAGGTAAAGCAATATGGAGCAAGCTGGAGTGAAAACAAAGTGAAATGGAGGAAATTGGAGTTGTGGAGCTTGGACATGAACTGACACCTAGACACTAGCTTTTGGCGCTACTCCATGACACCATGGCGTTGAAAGTAGGCGCTTAGGCGCCGAACCCTTTCGTGATTCCAAAGAAGGTGGCACATGCCAGTTCATCTTCCCCAGTTGACAGAGCATATGGCGCTTAGGTGCCATAACTATCTGGGATAGTTTCTCAACATTTTTATGCATGAAATAAAGGTATTTTAGGGGAGTGGAGATCATTAGGAAGAGAGGAGACATTAGGGAAGTGAGGGAAGAAGATAGTGATGCAGAGAAGAAAAGAAAAAGTGAGCAATTTTTTTTCTATTTTGTATTTACTTTAAGATTTGTGAGTACTGTGAGGATTTGCTATAAGATTGCAAGGACAACACTTGGGGTGGAGTATTTCTTCATTTCTCAGGGGGAAAAGATAAGTATTTTGTATTTTAATTATCTTGTAGTGAATTAATTCATAGTATTTGACATTGATTTGATATAAGATGATGTGCTTTATTGTTTCCTTGATGCAATTAGAGTAATTTCCTTGTTTCATTCCACTTATGATGAAATAGTAGTATGTATAAGGAGTAGATTCAAGTAGAATCATTTTAATTTAGTAAATTTCATGGTTTTTCATTTGAACTTCATTTACATTTCAATTTGGCTAGTTGTAGTGTTAAAATTTGTTGTGAACCCATAAGATCCTGGAGGCTATGGCTTCAATCAACTATTAAGAACCACACAAATCTATAGAGTGAAGAAAAAGTGGTTCGTAGATTAGGGAAAGTAGATAGGGAGATGATTTTAATGGGGATAACTAAAAATTTTATAGGGCGACAGGTAGAAAAAATTCCTAAGTTAAGTATGATTTTAATGGGGATAACTAAAAATTTTATAGGGAGACAGGTAGAAAAAATTCCTAAGTTAAGTTAGTTTCTGTATGCACTTAGAAAAGGGTAAAGAAAATGGATCTTACTATTTGTCACAAATTTATTTAGATATTCTAGTTGTTCTACACCTACACTAGCTTCTAGTTTCATTACAAGGGGAGGGAGATTTTTCAATTGCTTGTACTTTCCTACATCTTTTAACTAAGTGTAGTTAGCTTGTCAGTAAAGTTAGAGGTTTAGAAGTTCATTAATAGAATTCTCTAGCTCAAATTGAAAATTAAACTTATGTCCTAGTTAAGAATACTTAGTTTGTGCTAGAGCTTTTCTAAAGTCTATACAATTTATAGCCTTCCTCATAGAATCGATTCTTGGGTTTAAGGAAAATCCCATATTACTTATACCTGGTGCATAGTGATGCAGTGTAAAATTAAATTATTAAAGTTATAAAATGTGATTTTAAAATTATAGTATTTAAACCCTAAATCACTAGGTATACCATAGAAAATGTAGTGGTCAGTGGACATCTTATTTCTTAGCACAATAAGATGTTATTGCACCTCTCTATATACTTGAAGAAACAAGATTCCATGCGAGATTGGTTAGGGAAATGTGTGGATTTTCTATCCTAATAGGTTGTCATTTGAATGAGAGCATCTTTTCATGTTTATGTATATGAAATATATGTGCTTAAGCATATGTTTGAAGACATAATTTTTAAAGCTTGTGTGTGCTTAAAAATGATTTTAGGTGTGCATCCTATTTTCATAAAGTCATCTTTCATGAAATGATTATGTTTTTATGCTTAACTAATAAGTTTCTCTTCATGAATGAGCTTAATTTCATTAAATTACTTTAATGAATTGGTAAATAGTTTAAAATTTAGCTCACATCATTAAGTAATCTTTATGACTTTCATGAAATTACTTATAATTAATGAATTAATTATTCTTATTTCATAATTGGATTAATGTTAATCAACATAATTTAATTAATTAATTAACCTTAATTAATTAATTAATTAATCTCATAAAATTAATTAATTAATTTTAAGTAAATTAATTAATTAACCTCATTCAATTAATGAAACAACATCATTTGATTAATTAATTTGATTTTAATTTACTAATTAAATACTATTATTTAGTTAATTAACTAATCTCATTTTATTAATTTATTAACTTCATTTAATTAATTAATTTAATATACTTTAATTATTTAATTAATCGTATTAATTTTGTTTAAATCATTAATTAGTTAGTCTCGTTTAATAACTAATTAATATATAGTAATTAGTTAATTAATTTAAATTAGATAACTAATACTAATTGATTTTTTAATTATCCTCACTCAATTAATTAACCCTATTTAATTAACTAATTAACCTCATTTAATTGATCTCATTTATTTAATTAATGTCATGCGATTAATGATATAAGCTCACTAAATAATGGATGAACTTTATTAGCTTGATAAAATGAATGTTAATACATATATGTATTTTTTATAGTATTCTTGATTGCATAAGAAAAATATTTGTTAATCTTTGAACTCATATAGGATGACTACCTTTGAGATTTATCATATGTGTTAGTCCCATTTGTTGAATGAAACGAGTCATGTATGCTTAACAACTTGTGCGCTAGTCATATTTATGATGAATAACATACACTTCATGGCTTAATGTCAAACATACTTAGTTTGCATGGTGTTCATTTTTGGATTTTTTTATGTGTTATTTTAAAATCATCATGTGTGAAAAATGTCTTTTGTATAATGCTTATCATTACCAAAGCATTATAAATGAAACATGTACTTGGTTTGATGCTTGATATTTTACATTTTCATCACATATGAGAAATAACATTTGTGTAATGCTTTTATTTTTCAATATGTTAAAAATATGAAAATTGCATCTCTTGTGAGTATGTATATGTGCTAATTGTCTTGTTACCAAAGTTGTATTATGTCATAAAATATTTTCTAGCTTTAGCCATCCATATTTGCATTTGCGTATGATCATGCATCCATCGCATATCATATTTAGCTTTTGGTTAAATTATGATATAGCAATATGATCATTATGCAGGCAAGGTGTAATTTCCCTTGTGTTGTCTTGCAATCGACAATGAATTGTTATGATTGTTACCCAACATGGTTTAATTTTCCTTGTGTTGTCCTACACCTAAGGAAATCAAATTGTATGTGAAGCATCTTGGTGGTGTATATGATAGTGTACGCCATTGCATTTTTGCATAAGCCATTTGTATCATTGTCTTATAATATCAAATGTTAATGATACATTGCCAACAAGCATATCTGAAGATGTTACTAACTTAATGGAAATGCTCTATCTCCAACATGACTTTGTTAGGTTGTATTCATTAGCATACTCCCATTGTGATGTGATATTAATATGATACAAAATTGTTTACTATATGTGATTTTCACCATATGGATAATAGCTTACCCCTCTTGCGTGGTCGTTACTTTGATGACTGAGCTTGTAAGTATGGTAGGTGTTTAAACACTAGCCCTCTGATATGAATGTTCATCTAACATGATGTTCATATTGATGCCAATCGATATATCACATTCGATCTTCATATCGAAGCCACCCAACATATCACGTATCACGTACAATCTTCACATTTCCTTGAGTGATTATGTTATGTCAAATCCTATGTTTCTTTGCATGATCATAGCCAAGCATTCTCACTCTCTTTCTGAACAGAAAAAAAAAGGAATGAAATTGCCGTCAAGTAGGAAAGGAAGGATTGGAAGATAGGGAAAAATCTTGTTTTGGTTTCCAGGATTCAGAAGAATCTCCTTCTATCGTTTTCTGTACCAATAACTGAGATTTCGAGAGGAAGGGGTCTCCGGCTTTATCATGATTTGTTGTGATGGAAAATTCATTTTTTCATAGATGGGTGACGTATGCAGGGCACAATGCTTAAACAAACAATTTACCTGTAAGCATATCTCAATAGACAATGTGAGTTCTTGCATTGTGATTTGCACTTCTATGATGTGTTAAAGTTCTAAGGGTTCTAATGTGTGTCACTTGAGGTAACTCTTAATGACATACATTAGCCCCCTTAAATCTTTAGGATGGGGATCGGGTCGGTGACGCCATGAAATTCATTCACCAGCCTTAGACTAAAGCTCATTTTCTACACACACTTAGATGTTGTGATAACTACCTTGATGTAGGTGCTTTCTAATTTAGGGTAGGGTATTATTAGGATTTTCAAAGTTTTTCTATAGTTGATGGATTGAGCCAAGCTAGGAAATTTTGTATTGCTTTATGTATTTATTGTGTTTGTGAATGCACATTAGTGATTAGGTAAATTTTCACAGCAGGG
>NW_018239882.1:0-1003 GCF_001263595.1 Phalaenopsis equestris | reverse complement strand
ACGGGACCGAGGTTGTGCTACTGCTAGAGATCCAGCACCATCTCTCAGAGTCGCGTTGCCAACCAACTTACAACAGAAGAAAGTACAAAACTCAGGCTTGAAGAACTGGAGAGCCTCGAGGGAAAGCGATTGGAAGCACAACAGCATTTGGAGCTTTCCCAGGCAAAGATGGTACAACCCCATGACAAATTGGTCCACCCAAGGACATTCAAAATTGGTGACCTCGTACTCGTGCTCAAAAGAGCTATTCTTGCTTGCCGCAAAATAGGCGGAAAATTTGAGCCAACTTGGGAGGGACCATTTGTTGTTGAGAAGGCTTATACAGGAGGAGCCTACCAGTTAGTGGACTTCCGGGGTGAAAGACCCATGTTACCGATAAATGGACGATACTTGAAGACCTATTACACGACTTGATGCTGCTTAATGTTGCTTACCTCTGCTTGCCTTTGCTTGCTTTGAAATTTTGAAACCTTGATTGTTTTAGGGTTATCTATATGGCCGTATGTCTATGAACGGGTCCAAATTTTGTAATTAATCTAATATTTAATGAAAATTTTCAAAAAAAATTTGAACAGCACACGTTCTCCTTTCTACTTTTGGATTTAAATATTCCATTAAATTAAAACAAACTCACACATAAAATGAGTAACAATGTGTAATATTTTTCACCAAAACAAACTGAAATTTACTTTAATGAGTACCCTGTTTCGTTCTTGTTAATGCCAAACTTCAGCCCACTGACATTTCTTTCTGTCGTCTGCAAAAATATGTCAGGACAGAGGTTGATCTTTGCCTTCCAGGACGGCTGGAACCTTGCACTGAACGAAGAGATGGCGCCACAAGGAGGTGTCATAGATTTGGACATGGATTTCAACCAGATCGATATGGACTACAATGGTCCGCTAATGAGCATAGTCAACAATGAAGAAAAGAAGGGACTACGCTCACTGTTGAGGGTGACCACTCAAGATGACGCATCACGTAAGGGTAAAAACGTGATGAC
>NW_018239881.1:0-367 GCF_001263595.1 Phalaenopsis equestris | reverse complement strand
GGATTGTGTGGTGCTCACCAGTCAGGACCAAAGATGAAAATGAAAATCAAAAGGCTCGGATATTATTGGCCAACAATAATGTCTGACTGCATGGATACAACAAAAAAATGCCATCAGTGCCATATACACGGAGTGGTCTTACATCAACCACCGAATGTGCTACACCCAACTATTGCCTTGTGGCCATTTGAGTGTTGGGGTACAGACATAGTAGGTCCGATAGATCCTCCATCCTCCAAAGGACATAGATTCATACTTGCAGCAACATACTAATTCTCTAAATGGTCAGATCCAGTCCCACTACGAGAGGTTACAACTCAGCATGTTCTACGATTCTTCAAAGACCAAGTCGTTTACCGTTTTGGTG
>NW_018239880.1:0-858 GCF_001263595.1 Phalaenopsis equestris | reverse complement strand
ATCTTAGAAGTCATCATAAATTCAGTTATCCATGTCTTAAAAATTAGACCTTAACTCTCACGTAAAACTCTCATCATTCTTTTGAATAAGGCCCATCATACTTTTGAATAAGGCCGTGGCACAGATTTTCAAGGCCCACATCGCCTGAGGCCCACATCGCCTCTCGACCTAGAACCCAGTATTTTCGTTTCTAGAGCCTATTCATCTTTATTTTTAATAATTAAATAAGCCTCAATTTAGTCCTCAGTTTAGTTAACATATTAAATTAATCATTATCACATAAAAATACTTCATATTGAATTCGACTAATTCGATTACAAATATACTTCAATATACCTAAAATAATTTGAAGATTTACATGCATACCACCCAATTCTTATGTATTTACATATCAAACACCTACACTTCATCTTTTACATATATGCCGCCTTAATTCTACATAAATATGTTTATTTCACTTAAAAAAAAAAAAAGCTAAAATAGTGATATTTTTTATGTGAGATAAAAGACTTGAATGTCATAAACATAAAAATTAAAATTTAGTGTTTGATATATAAATGCATAAGAATTGGGTGGCATGCACGTAAATGCCACAAAAGAATTTTGGCTTGTAAAATAACAATGTTGATTAATCAAGACAAAATAATCAATTTATATTTATATTTAGATTAATTTTATGTAATCAAAAGCTCAAATTAAAGAAAAGCCACAAGGTGACATTAAATTAACCACATAAGAATAATATGAGGTTCATCAAAATAAGCCTACGATATTGAGTATTTTTTAGTCAAACATCACAAATCGCAGAATAAATGGGCATCCGATAACTGCAAACTAATTTAAGTTTGAGCCAACACG
>NW_018239879.1:0-779 GCF_001263595.1 Phalaenopsis equestris | reverse complement strand
ATGCAATGAATACTCTATGTAAAGGTGATATATTAGAATATGAAATAAAGTTAACAATATCATGTTCCCACCCAAAATGATCAAGAGAATGTCCAACATTGCTGCAAGAGGTCCTCCTTAAAGTTTGGAGATTAGGAAGAGGAATCATATCACCTAGGAGTTCTGAGTCAGAGATTGGTAGTGTAGGTGCTCAAGAGTTGGGGAAAACCGGGACAAGAGACTAGCTGACACGAGTAGCGTTGCAAGCACCGTTCTTTTATTTCGCTTCATTCTTCGTGTATGCACCCTTAGCCCACCTTCAGCTTAAATCCCACCACTAGGGGTGTAAACGGGCCGAACTTGAGTGAACTGAGCTCATGTTCATGCTTAGTTCGTTTGAAGAGGTCCTCCTTAAAGTTTGGAGATTTGGAAGAGGGATCATATCACCTGGGAGTTCTGAGTCAGAGATTGATAGTGTAGGTGCTCAAGAGTTGGGGAAAGTCAGGACAGGAGACTAGCTGATACAAGTAGTGTTGCAAGCGCCGTTCCTTTATTTTGCTTCATTCTTCGTGTATGTACCCTTAGCTCACCTTCAGCTTAAATCCCACCACTAGGGGTGTAAACGGGCCGAACTTGAGTGAACTGAGCTCATGTTCATGTTTGGTTCGTTTGAAATTATTTGTGAAGTGGTTGATAGTGTTCGGTTCGATTCGTTTGTTCGAATTATTCGAATTGTTCGAATTGTTTATGTTCTGTTTGTGTTAAATTTAAATTGAGTTGAAAAAAATAAAATTATGATA
>NW_018239878.1:0-561 GCF_001263595.1 Phalaenopsis equestris | reverse complement strand
TTCTTAGTTTGTTTGATCGAGCCTCACCCTCAAATTTTGTGTTTATATTTCAGGATAGATACAGGGTTTGAGGTATAGTTCTATTTCATTTAAACTATGAAAAATATGAGGTTGGTTTGATTTCATATTTTTCTAAATAATATAAAAATATGTAAATTAAAATGTATTTCTGAAGTGAGCGACGAGATTTTGATTCCGGCAACCGACAGCTTCCAAAGGGCAACTTCACACCTAAAATAGTGCCAACAATCGGGTCAGTACGGAGGAGCTCAAAGAGAGTCCCCATAAGATGGTCAAGCCTTAGGACTAACCCTAGGTGCTCTAGTCTTGGATTAGGCTAGCCTGCACACACCTTCTCAAAAACCCCAAAATTTAAGACCTCTTTAATTTGGTCTCTTGATTCCTTTCGGAAAGCTCATATGAATGAACCTATAACCCTAGTCTTTGGATAAGAGGGTTAGATCCAATATATTGAGCATCCAAAATGAATCCTCTTATGACTTCTATTGGTTTGGCATGGCTTCAAGGCTTGCCCATTCTAGCCCAAAATCACCAAATTAC
>NW_018239877.1:0-1717 GCF_001263595.1 Phalaenopsis equestris | reverse complement strand
CTTAGGAGAGAAAAGGGAAGAGATCTTAAGGGTGTAAGGCTTAGGAGAGAATAGCTAGAGAGCTAGAAAGGAGGAGAGCATCTTGAGGTCTTGTATCAAGGTGTCGCTTAATAGCTATAGAGTTAGAGAGGAGGAGAGCATCTTGAGGCCTTGTATCAAGGTGTCGCTTGAGAGGGAGGCCATAGAAGGAAGATGAGGGCTCATCTCTATGTATAAGCTATGTATTCTCCATTTCTTTTGCCTTAGTGAAATATTTGATTGATTCCCTCCCGTGGACGTAGATCCAGTTGGATCGAACCACGTAAACGATCTGTGTTTGCTTGTGTTCTTTTTCGTCTCATTTCTATGTCTGGAAGTACATATCTCACAACAGTTTGTATATGATTTTAGAATGTTAATCCGACACAAACCTATAAAAAACAAAAAAAAAATACAACAAAATGATTACATTTTTATATACCTGAACATAATAAACACAAACATCATAATATTATGTTTATCTATCATCACAACTGAAAAAAATATCACCAACATGTCCAACCAATGATACCAAATTAACTTATGGAAAAATAGATCTAAGTGTTCAAAATTCACAACAAAAATTGAAAGTTCACTTAAAATGAAATGAAAATAAAAATAAATCAGCCCCTATGACCAGGGAACATCCACAAAAATATAATAAAAATCATATTCCTACTCCTCATCCTTGTTGACAGCACTCAGATACCACTTGCCCCGGTGATCCAAACTCTTCGTCAAGCATGCTAGATCATCTTCAACCATCTGTTGGCTTTCATGCATCTTTCGAAGCTCTTCATTCATCAAATTGACATGTCTGTCAAGCTCTTCATGCTGATCCTGTAACGAACTAGAGCCACCCATAGTTGCACAAGAGTGCTCAGCCTCAAATGTTATGCCCTTTGCGCCAAGGTCGTACACCATCCTTTTTTTCTTCTCTTCCTACTGTGCCCATAGCTCAAAATCAGATTGAGCAGTGGTAGATTGGCTACCACTACTTATGGCAGACAGTGAGTTCTGACTAGCTATCTCCCTCTATCTCTCCTAGAGTTATTTGTGTTACTTTTGCATAACAAAACTCAAACATTAATTGTCATTCTAAATATTAAAATCCACAAAAAAATTAAAGTTTTTTTAACTTACATTGACTCGTCAAGAGTGGTCGTAGATCCACTTCTATGTGTCTGGGCACTGTCTGCTCTCCGATGTGTGAGGACTTGCAACTCTACAGTGGATGGCTCTCTGTCAACCTGCTTGGCTTGTATACATAATCAGATAAATATAAGAATCACATAATTACATAAATTGTTAAGCATTCGAATTTTGAGATAATCTTACTTGTCTTTGGTAGTGCTCTGTGTGGGGGATCAAACCTCTAATGTGGAGTGTGACCCCTCTGGCTCCCTCCGTCGTCTGATTTTCCTAATTTTTCTACCTTTTTTCTTTGGTATTCCAAAGAGGCCAAGCCTCTGTTCAACTCAACTCAGACATCCTCACACACCCACGTGGGCCTCCCACCTTCTTCATGTTGTGGTCACATATCCCAAAGTTGATGTCTTCCACAAACTTCAAAAATATGTCGGATCTGGTGTCTGTGTTCCTTAGACTAATATAATAACCTCTGCAAATTAAAAATTATGTAAGTTTAATTAATATAAATAAATTATGAATTAACATGTTATTTCAAAATAAAATATCA
>NW_018239876.1:1590-2538 GCF_001263595.1 Phalaenopsis equestris | reverse complement strand
AAAAGATAAGTTAATAAATTTCTAAATTATTAAAATTTGGAAGTTTATTAAAATAAAATGAATCTAGGACTTTGGAGTATGACTTTTGAAGTTAATAATTAATCAATTTAATACCCCTATTTTGATTTTCAAATAAAATTCAAATAATGAATCATGACCACCTAAAGCTTAGCCTTTTCAAAACTAATTAAGACACTCACCTAGGTCTTAAGGGCTTAGTAGTAATCTAAATTAAATCAATACTGATTAAATGACGATTAGAAAAACAAACACAATTAAAATTAAGACATCTTTCAAACACTACAAACCCAATTAGGACCAAAATTTGGCTAAGTGGTCCAATAACACTAAGTTGCCTCTTTAAGGGTCTTCACCCACATAATATTCAAAATTAAATTACAAATGATAATTACCTTACTCTTAGGGTTGATTGATACATCAATGTTCATTGAGCATTAGGGTGTTCATAGGATGAATTATTAAGCAACATAATCAGTTTAAATGAGCTCGAGGCTTCTCACCAGGTGATAAGAGGGAAGCATGGACCTGCTTCTTCATCTTAACCTGTTGGATAACTCGGAGAGCCACTAAGCTTAATATGTTTTGCTTAACAAATATCATCCTTAATCAAATTAATAAGGACCCACCAAGACATGACCTAGGGTTAGGTAGGTCGTCAAAATTTTACTTCCTTGTTCCATATAGACTGCTTTAACATGTCTTTTGAGTTTCAGGTGGTGGAACGAGAAGACTCACCAGGTACGCTTTTACAGTTTTCAGCGTCATCTTTCTTGTACTTTTATGCTATACTTTTGTGCTTATACAAACTTGCATGCTAAAAAATAATGTCACCATGCATGAAAACTAAAATTATCAGGATAACCACAAAACCAAAACCAAAACCAAAACCAAAACTCAAACTAAAATCAACCAAGATAAAAATCACCT
>NW_018239876.1:0-546 GCF_001263595.1 Phalaenopsis equestris | reverse complement strand
AGGGGAACTTGTCAGCTTATAATAAAATGGTTTTGCAGACCAAATGGATGTCATATATCTCTTAGTTTGTTTGATCAAGCCTCATCCTCAAGTCTTGTGTTTATCCTTCGGGATAGATACAGGATTTGAGGTACAGTGCTATTTCATTTAAACTATGAAAAATATGGGGTCAGCTTGATTTCATATTTTTCTAAAACTAAATATATATGTAAATTAAAACATTCTTCCGATGCAGGCGACGAGATTTCGATTTTGACAACTTCTTACGGGCAACTCCTCCAACCAAAAATAGCGCCGACACATGCATAACATTCTGCACTTCTTTTTTTATCTTCTTGATTTTTTTTGAAAGTGCGTTCAAATTGAAGTAAGGTTGAATAGGTGATGAATTCTGGGATGCTTGATCCATCAGTGCATTCATATCGTTCTCATCTCCCATTCCAATACAGTTACAATAGATTTCTGAATCCATCAGCTTCCAAAGAAGAAACACTTTTTCTCAACTCTCGCGAGGTACTTGCGATTGAATGCATAGTAGGAAAATAG
>NW_018239875.1:0-803 GCF_001263595.1 Phalaenopsis equestris | reverse complement strand
CACACCAAAGAGAATTAAATATATAATATTTAATTCTTTTTATCTATTTATAAGATTAATATTTTTTAATTATCTTAATCATCCAAATTATTTAGAGCACAACATGATTGCATTTATTTTTTTTAATTTATTCATTTTCAAAAATTCTTAATAGTTTGGAGGTTAGCACCTCCAAATATATATATTTGATAATATTTTAAGAAGCGAAAAGTATGATAGAGGCGGGCCCACTATTACCAGATCGTGGGGGCCAGCAGCCAGGCTAAAATTAACTGAACGATCAAATGATTCAAGCAAGAGTCATTTAGGCGAAAACGAGATGGAAGAGTATTCAAGCCAAGGGCTACAGGAAAGCTGGCTTGATGCAATAGCTTACCCTCTAGTAAAGCCGATTAAAATGAAGATCCAGTTCTACTAAGTATCTCGACCAGGCTAGACCACATGAGTGACGACCAAAGCAAACCAACCAAACTCAGTAATCGACTAAGCTGACTCTGTCAACCCGAAGTCAACTGCTTAGTAGCCCGAGTCAGAAGTCGACCATGTGACATTACCATATATGTAAAATATCAAAAGTATCGCAACACAGATCCTTTTTAGGTAGTGGACAGAAATATAATAACACGATCATAAATAGCTTGACGATCGCTTCTGTCAAGGCAAGGCAGGCCGGTCGATTAGTTGTGACTGCATGTCCTTGCAATAAGTTTAGGTGCCTGAGACCAAAAGTGTGGTCCGCCGATTAGATCCGCCAACATTGCGTAACGGTTGACTTGATCCAGTGATCGATCGTCAGATGGTTA
>NW_018239874.1:0-220 GCF_001263595.1 Phalaenopsis equestris | reverse complement strand
TTTTTTATTTCGAGCTAAAACGAACCGAACATGACGTGTTTAGCTTGTTCGAAATAGCTCGTGTTTGAAATTGGCTCGTGAATAGTGTGTTCCTGTTCGGCTCAATTTATATATTCGTGCTCGTGTTGGGCTAGTGTTCAGCTCGAAATTGGCTCATAAAAATTAAATTAAAAAAATAGATATATTGTGTGAGATTTGAACCCGGGCCAAATGTATACAA
>NW_018239873.1:465-802 GCF_001263595.1 Phalaenopsis equestris | reverse complement strand
TCTGTGTCCATTTACTTTAAATCTATTTCATGTCTGCTGATCTTCAATATCAACAGCTCCATAAGTATAAACTTGAGTCACAGTAAAGGGTCCTTACCAACGAGACTTCAATTTCCTAGGAAATAACTTCACCTAGTGTTGTAAAGTAAAACTTCTTGTCCTGGTTCAAAGTTCTTCTGGTTAATATTCCGTTCATGCTATAACTTTAATTTTTCCTTATAAATTCTGTCATTATCATAAGACTCATTTCTTAATTCTTCCAATTCATTTAGTTGTAACAATCTCTTCTTACCAGCATCTTTCAAATTATAATTGAATTCTTTAATCGCCCAATATG
>NW_018239873.1:0-276 GCF_001263595.1 Phalaenopsis equestris | reverse complement strand
AACTAACCCACTAGTTTGAGGATGATAGGCAGTAGAGATTTGATGAATAATATTAAATTTTTCTGCCAATCTCTGAATATATTTATTCCTAAAATGGGATCCTCCATCAGTGATAATCATTCTAGGCATTCCGTATCTAGTGAAAATATTATTCATTAAAAACCTTGAAACACTTTTAGCACACAAAAAGGTAAAGCTTGTGCTTCAATTTACTTAGAAATGTAGTCCACTGCAATTAATTTATATAAGTTTCAAAATGAAGGAATAAATGGTCCC
>NW_018239872.1:0-905 GCF_001263595.1 Phalaenopsis equestris | reverse complement strand
TTAATTTTAACCAAAATCCACTAAAATTATGATAAATGAATTAATCATAATAAAGAAAAATGTAAAATGTGGAAAATCAATATCAAAAAAATAACATGAAATCCAAAAAATCCAAAACAAAATAAACACATCACATTTAACAATAAAATATAATTTCCAATTCCAGTTAAATTCTCATGACAAAACCCAATAATCCATGCCACCAAATTTTATAAACCCAAATCAATCATCCCTAAATCCCAAACCCAAATTCATAACCATAATCCATCATCCATCATCCCCAAAGCCCAAGCCAAAATTAATAACCTAAATCTAAACCCAAAGATCGAATGCCCATTAAAAATATGTTAACCCAAGCCATCCAAGTCATCAAAATCTCATGACAACCCTCATGAAAGCCACTCCAAATCCATTGATTAGCCAAAGTTAAACCTTCAAGTCAATATCATGACCAATAACATCCAAAGCCACGTCATTCTAGGATGAGGTAAGTCCAAATCAAGTCAACCAAGTGACCAAAAATCCAAGCACATGACCATGCCCAAAAAATGGTCATGGCCAATCCAAGCTCCTTCCATGCCAACCCAAGTCACCTAAAGTCAAACACAACCAAACCCAAATGAAATCTACTCATGACCAAGTCAAGTCCAGTCAAGGCCATTCAAGAAAAAGTAAACGATAGTAAAAAAATATATAATATAACAATAAAATCAATAGAATAAAAAGCAAAAATAAAACAAGAATATATACCCCCTTGGCACATAAACTAGTGGATTCACAGGATAAAGAACCTTATTCTTGAGATTAAGAAACAAATCTCCTTTGTATATAGGGAAGCTAATATGCCTGCTAATTTTCTGGCTTTGGAGTGTGCTAACTCGAATCATGTTGAGGTCTCCACTTCC
>NW_018239871.1:0-435 GCF_001263595.1 Phalaenopsis equestris | reverse complement strand
GATTGAACGACCAGAAATGCGAAGAAATTTAGAACATGAAAAACCCTAGAGATGGCTACTTGTAGGTTTTAGATTAGGGCTAATACTATTGAATTTACGAACTTAGATTTTTGTTAGGGGCATTATAACCTGTCTATAATTAGTTAACCTAATTTTCTCCTTTATTTTAGAAAGCATCCTAACCGTTCCAGTTCCACTTAATTGATATAAAATATTTATGAATTTGTCCCACATGATTATTTAATCGAAAAGTCAATTTTCATGTGGAACCTATGGTGGTGTTTGGTAGCTCCTTCTTAATAGGATTTATAGCTAAATCGAGCCAAATAGAAAAAAAAAAAGACACAAATTCATGTATTTATGAAATTTTAGTCACTGCACTGTCGTTAGGGCTGTAAAAGAGCCGAGCTTGAGCGAACTCAGGCTTGGCTCGTG
>NW_018239870.1:0-2905 GCF_001263595.1 Phalaenopsis equestris | reverse complement strand
ACACTTGCACATTACACTTCCACTCACTATCTTAAACCCAAGCCTACCTAACTTTGACCCCTAAACCCACTAGCCTTAGGCTAGGTTTTAGCTAAGACCAATACATGAAGGACCCAAAGTAGAGGATTCCATTGGTCCATGCCCCCCCCCCCCCCCCCCAAAATTTACCCAATTTACGAAAACACCACCAAACCTTATGTTTACCCAAAATTCCCAATTTCACCCAAAATATCCAATTTTGTTTCAAAATCATCTCAAACCATTTGAAACCACCCAAATTTCCCAAAACCTCCAAAAATTGCAAAAATGGCCCAAAACTCCCAAAATTGCTAAGATTACCAAAATACCCTTGGTGGACCAAATTTTCCCAAAACCTTCAAAATCATTTCAAATGTACCCAAAATAAATTTGGACTCTTCAATTGAACCCAATTTGACCAATTGGACCCATTTTGACTAAGAACCCCAAATTGCCTTTAAAGGCCCAATTACCCAAATTCACTACCAATGCCTACCAATTTGATCCTACTTTCCCCCAATTTCAATTATAAAGTCAAATTCATCATGTACATGCTTGATTTAATCCAAATACAAGTCCAATTGACCCACATTGGAATCTCATCTCAACCCAAATCAGAAAGCCCCAATTTGACAAAAAATCAAAATCTCACTCAATTGAACCTCCAAACTTATCCAATTGCCCCAATTTTACATCATAAATTTTTTAAAACACTCCCCCATATCAAATTGAACCTTCAATTGGCTTCGGTAAAGCCTCAATTTAAGTCAAAATCAACTTAGTCCAAAATCCCCAATTTTGCCCAAATTTAGCCATGACTCCAAATGTTGCCAATCGGAATGCCCAAATCTCAAAATTGACACCTAATTAATGTTGAGAACTCTTCATAACACCCCTAGACATTGTTGAACCTTTAATTTGGACTTAGTCTAACTCTAGCCTAACCTAAACCTAAGTCCAACCCAACATCCCCAAATTGATCAGATGCTCAAATTCCTTCCAATTGAACCTCTAAATCAATTCAAAATAACACCAAATCTTTTCTAAAACCTTTGTGACAATCATATACACCATCATGATTAATAAATTGAGTCCAATTTCATCCCTAGCCCAACCCAAACCCAACTTCAAGCCAATTTGACCCAAGTTGAACCCATGCACCAAAATTGACCAAACCATGCCAAAGCTTCTACAACCAACATATAGACCCTAGTGACCAGGCTAGATTCACCTAGACCACCATACATGGGATATGGACCAATTTTCCCTTGATTCATTTTGGGCCTAAACCAAAATATCCTTGCCATCATCACAACCATTAGTGGTTAACCATCATAAACCCTCTCCTGGATCCCCTGACTTCTCTAGCCACCACCCCTGGCCCTGTCAGCTAGCCTACTGGTCAGAAAACACCAAAATAGAAAGCCACCCCTAAGCCTAAACTCCAAATTCGAACTCTCTAACTTGGTTCACTCCAATTGGAAACTTGTGCCACACAACCCTCCACATAAGCAGCTTTTTGCACCTAATGGCTAGCCATGCTGACCTCTCCTTCCCCTCTATTTAAACCCCCTTCCATGGCCAAAGTAAGGACATAACAAAAATTTCTTGGGGAAACTCTGCCAAATTGCTTCCAAAGCTCCTCCAAGACTCCCTAAGCTCATTGCTACCTTCTCCTGACCATTTCCCCTACCACGTGAGCCCAATTTTTGAGCTAAAAAATCAGAACAAATTTTGGCCAACCTCCAAACTCCACCAAACTCCAAATTTAATTGCTATTGAGCTTCCCCAGAGGAAGAGAGGAGGATTCCCACTGAAGTTCCCCTCTGTTGAGCTCTCAAAACCACTCCTAGACCAAGGCCACACCCCATTTCATTGAACTTCTACTTGAAGCTTACACCAGAGGAGACCAATACATCTAGGAGGGTTTTGGAATTCATTGAAGCTTCCACAAGTATCTGATTGAGGCCTCCCATCCAAGACAAAGGTATGGCCATTAATTGTGAGCTCAGTTTTCACAAAATGTGAAGTGAAGTTTAATTTCATAGCATTGTAACCGTATGGATGTGTTTGTCTTGAGTAGATGAGGGTGTAGGAACAAACCCCATGTGATTTGGTTGAGTATCAAGTGAGATCTTAGGTCTATAAGTTTAACAACTCATGGGTTTGATTCATCGGGAACAATGATGGAGGATCGTCCGATCATGTGCGTATCAGATGGATGGACGAGATCAAGCCGGACGAGGAGATGAACCATGTGCGTATCAGATGGATGGATGAGATCAAGCCGGATGAGGAGAAGAACTGTGAAAAGTGGGACGTGTAGCTGTTGAGCCAGATGGCGGCGCCGAACCAGAGTGCAATGCATGGCACTTCGGAGAGGACAAGGATGACGCGGCGAATGACTGGGATAAATAGAAAAATAACTTTTTATTATTTAAATAATTCTTAGATCATTAAAAAATAATAACTTTGCATAGAAAAAGTAGAAAAATAAATTAAAAATACCCGCTTGCTCAGTGGACAGAGGAGAATAATGTGGACTAAAAATAAAAATTATTTGTTGACTCATTGATTTTTAATTAATTAAATACTCTCTGTGGTATTCCAATTTATTTTGGCTAAATATTGTGCATCATAGCTTGAAATTTTGAGGGTTTGTTTCTCATGATAGAGGCTATGTTCTTAGAGTTTTTTAAGGTCAGAGGAAATCTCTGTGTTTCTAACCCTAATTTTCAAGCTAAGATGACTATTTTGGCTTAATTTAATTATATAAATTGAAATATCACTTGTAAAATTATGGGATAAATTTTAATAGGTTTCCCGTGGTTAAAGAAGCTAAGAAAAACTACTATGATGGTTTGAATAATTTTGTGAATTTCTATAA
>NW_018239869.1:7199-11577 GCF_001263595.1 Phalaenopsis equestris | reverse complement strand
TTAAAACGACTTTTTGTTCGTGAACGGCTCGTGTTATAAGCAAACGAGTCTAACACGAACACGCTTTTTGAGCTCGAAATATAAACGAGCCGGCTCAGCTCGTGTTCGGCTCATTTACACCCCTAGATAACTTCAGGATTTTTCTTTTCTTTCTTTTTTCCTTATAATCAATCACCTAACTTCAATTGATGTACATCTATCAATTATATCAGAAAAAAAATTCAAAAGAGATGAAATTAACATCATTTTTTAGAATGAGCAAAGTCAATGTCTAATTTTTTTAAGTATGAGATAAAAAAAAATATAGCAATAGCCATTAGTTATCTACATCATGCAATAGTTATCTACATCATGCATTGCTTGAGCCATTAGCCCATCAGACAACCAAACATTTCACTTGGAATAGTATTTTCATAGCTTTACATTTCATCGTTACATGTCTAGTTAGTAGTAAATTTCTTAATTTGATTTTGAAACTTTTGTGGGGAAAGGCTTTCATATAGTTCTTGAGGTGGTAAGAAGGTTAGGAACTGAAAGAGACAGATGACACAATGTAAATTTTTTTTTTTTCTATGCTAAAAATGTTGTTTGAAAATGTCAGTTTGGTGATGAACAATCGAGGCTATTTATCATGATGCATCAAAGATTTACTCAATAATTTCATATTTTGAAATCGATAAAATGAGCTCAAGATCACTTTAATGTTATAAGGATACTAAAACTTATATGAGAAATTGGAGAGAGCTCAAAGGTTTGAAGAATTATTCAAATTAACCATCATCATCAAACTATCACCATCCGAGCACATTCATGGGTTAGTCGTTGCTTATACAACTCTTCTATATAGTCATGATGAATCCTTTGCAGCTTGATCGTCGCTACCCTTCCACTACCGACAGACAACTGTTATCCAATCATCAGTATTGAATGAGTGTTACTTGACTGTCGTCATTGGACCGCCACTGCGCAACCACCAATAGCATATTGATGATGCATGTCCACTCCTATCATGACTTTGCCGCTCGATCACAACCATTGAAGAACCACCATCATGAAGCAGACAATAATTAACCCCTAATTCGTTATCGCCTCATCAACGATTTCCACCGCCCTCATAGAAATATAAGAAGATAATCCACACTCACTCAAGCCCACCTTTTTCCTATTTAAGAGACAAAAGAAATGTTGGAACTTATACAATTTTTTAACAGACTCATACAAGTGAATGTGTCAACTATTGAATATAAGACATTATGGTTGGAGATAAAGAACCATTCACAGTAACCTACACTTACATAGTGAAATTATTTTGAACAAACTAGGCTTAATATATATTTTTTTCTTTTTTAGTTTTTCATGTCAATGGCTGCAACTTCTCTAGCAAACTAAAAAAAGTATAATGCAAACATCAATCAGTTCACTTAAGATTGACATGCTTGGTTAAAGTTCACACTAAATCCCTCAAAAACTACCATAAATTTATCCATGAATTTTCCTGAAGACCGAATTACATTCTGGAAAACATTCTAGTGCATTTAATAAAAATTAGAACACAAAATTGCCTTAATACATGGCTATAAATTTTCTTGCACAATAAAAATATTTAATACAAACATTAATTCGCTTAAGTTTGGCCTAATTGGTTAAATTTGACACTAAATTCCTCTAAAACTATCATAAACTTATCCATGAAATTTCCTGATGAATTAATGTCTGGAAACATTTTTAGCGCATTTGATAGTAGAAGATACCCTACCCTCACACAAAACAACAAATTTCAACCATATTATGGCTTCCATAAATCATCTTAAACATGGCACAACTTCAAAGCAACAAACAGAGACTTTAGATTAACCATATTGCAACAAATAATAATACATGTTTAAAACTAGGTATAAGAAAATAAATTGGCTTTAAAAAAAGGAGAAAGCAAAGCAAGAGAAGAAAGATACATGGCACATGATGGTGCATAAGCCCTTGTCGGTGGTGATAGGCTACCAATTGGGTGGTGCAAGGTTTAAACCCTTATAGGTGGTTATGCCACTGCCTTCCATGGCCCCCGTTTTTTCAAAAGTTAGTTTAAACTTATGTAGAAACTATCCTTAGGTACTCTTAGTTGGTATAATGATATGTTTTTATGGGATATCTCCCCCTCTTTTCTTTCTTTTTTTTTTTTTAAGAAGTTAGTTTAAACTTATGTAGAAACTATCCTTAGGTATTCTTAACCAGTATTGTGATATGTTTTTAAGGTATAATATATTTAGAATTTAGCTAATGATATGTTGGATTATGAATGAAAAAATCATAAATTAATTCTTTTGAGGGATGTTTCCATATTGTCTTACAAGAGTAATTTATGATGTTCTAATTAATTATGAACGATCAATTATTCCCTCTACTTATTATGGTTTTTTTTATTTTTTAATATGGAGTGAGACACCATTCAAAACCTATTTTATCATATTAGTTTCCCACACCATCTCATACCAAATTTTTAGTGATATAAATATTTATTCTCTTTTCTCATTCTTTATATATTAGTATCCAATTAACATAATCATAAAATTATTTATATCATTTAGCATAAATTTAGGTCTAAGACATGAATCATTAAAAGAATAAGGATTGTGCTGGATATCGTCATTCTTTCACCAATTTTAGGGCATTTAGTTTTCCCTTATTGCACAAGAAGATCCACAGTGGGTTCTTTTAATTGCCCTTACGACTTTCTTACATCACAACATTCATATCATCTCATCTCAATGTTGCCAAACTTAGTGACCTTCGTATAATGTTAAACAACAATTTTAGTTATTCATTGTTATTATTATCATTATTATTATTATTAGCATTCAATTTTGGTGATAAACTTATGACTTTGATTGATTTACCAACTAGTATTGTCAATATGATTGCTCTCATAATGTCATGATACTTTGGGAGCTATGAAGACATTTCATACTCGAGAAACAAAAAATAATTGAGATGGTTGACAACCACGTTGAATTCCGAAGCTTAATTGGGGGATGTTCATTTTCCCTCACGTTTGACCGTATTGTGGTTTATTTGGAGCAGTTGTTGTTGTTTGAAGAAACAATTATGAATCTACTGTTCCAAAAGCTGTGGTGGCTATTACATTTTCTTTTTTAAAGTTAGACCACAGTTTTTTAGCTGCCAGGACAGGTAAACAGGTCTGATGAGAAAACACAACTTTTAGTTGTACTTTTTTGAGGGTACAGACAAAACACAATTTTGTGACAAAAAAAAATATATGTTACGACCCTACACACACACTCTTAATCCCCAACTTTGTTGCGCTTAACACTCAAATACCACAAAAGAATATATATATATATATATATATATATAATGGTATTCTGATTATGGTTGGGTGATTGTCAAAGGGGATTTGGAAATGTGGATTCATTGATGATGCGTATCACAGGTATGGGGCAGAGCATTGCTTACAACTTTTCTCAAATATGAATTTTGGGATAACACATTTGAAAGTCCTCCCGGGTGAATTCAAAATTCTTCAAAAAATGGCTTAGTAATACAATTTTCCTTTAAAAAAAATATTTATTTATTCATTTATTGCTGTCAGCATGCCTTCAACTGCCCAACCAACAGAAGAAAATGTTTTATTTTTTTAATTATTTTCTTTTGAATCATAAGCAATAGAGTATGATTATAGTAAATAGTTGGAACTAGAATGCTCCAAGTGAGTGGCTAACACCAGAAAAAAAATGGGGTCCCAACTACATCATCACATCTCCACCCGCCACATAGCCTGAAAATTAAAATTAAAAGTTGGGAACAGTTTGCATTCGTCGATCAAATTCAACTTTTTTAAAAGAATTATTGATCCAAATGTCTCAATCCGTGCCATTATTCAAGTCAAAATCAACGGAAAAAAGCCTTCTCAAATAATGAGTTCTTACGTAAGCTGTGTCAAAAAGTAAATTACAAGATAATCTTTAGCTGGTAACCAATGGATATATGCAGATAGCTCAATAAACTTACGATCCTTCAGTGTTGACTCAATACTCAGATCTAAATCGGATCTAATCAAATACTAGTTTTATAATAATCCGACTACTTACCATCTTTATCCCATCACAATCCTGGCTAATTTAATGCATAACTAAAAGCACCTATGCAAATCAGATGGAACTGAAACTCACAGGTGTTGTTTGGTTAGAAACATTAGGAGTATTGCATTCCTAATGCAGGTGTTTTCGAAATTCTGTTATTTGTTCAAAAGAAATTGGAAATTGGAATTCAACGTAAAATATCATTGCATTTGAAATTCGATCTTTAATTTATATCATCTAAATTTGAAATTCATCTAGTTTGGTTGAATTTAAAAAAGATGTCT